>NC_053157.1:8609521-8909521 GCF_016835505.1 Polypterus senegalus | reverse complement strand
GACTTGTCGGACTCTGAGTTTGATGCAAGTGATCTGGAGATGGATATCAGAAATGAAAGTGAGATACCAGCATCATCTATCATACCATACCATACCGTTTTTATTTGTTGAGCGCATAAAAACACAGCATTACAACTGACCGTAGCGATGTACAGTTAAAAAGAAGCAAGACTAAAACCAAAATATTAAACACAAACATTAAACTGGAGGGCGGCATGGTGGCGCAGTGGTAGCGCTGCTGCCTCGCAGTTAGGAGACCCGGGTTCGCTTCCCGGGTCCTCCCTGCGTGGAGTTTGCATGTTCTCCCGTGTCTGCATGGGTTTCCTCTGGGCGCTCCGGTTTCCTCCCACAATCCAAAGACATGCAGGTTAGGTGGATTGGCGATTCTAAATTGGCCCTAGTGTGTGCTTGGTGGGTGTGTTTGTGTGTGTCCTGCGGTGGGTTGGCACCCTGCCCAGGATTGGTTCCTGCCTTGTGCCCTGGGATTGGCTCTTGCAGACCCCCGTGACCCTGTATTCGGATTCAGCGGGTTTGAAAATGGATGGATGGACATTAAGCTGGATGACAAATTGGACTGGACTGCCAATACTGATGCTCTACTGATCGAGCAAGGGGATGGTAAAGTGCTCTATGTAAGAAAGGTCAGAGCCGACTATACTTTCTGAGAAGGTTGGCATCCTTCAACATCTGCAGACAGTTGTGGCGAGTGCCCTCTTCTACGCGGTGGTGTGCTGGGGTGGCAGCATAAAGATGAAAGACGCCTCATGCCTGGACAAACTGGTGAGGAAGGCAGGCTCTATTGTAAGAGTAAAGTTGCAGTTGCGACGGGCACTAAGCAAACTCCTGTCAATCATGAATAATCCACACTGAACAGGATCATCTCCAGACAGAGGAGTAGCTTCAGTGACAGACTTTTGTCACCGTCCTGCTCCACTGACAGACTGAGGAGATCATTCCTCCCCCACACTATGCGACTCTTCAATTCCACCCGGGGGAGTAAATGCTAACATTCATTTTATTTTAATTTTTTTCATTTTTATTACTATTTAATTTAATATTGTTTCTTTGTATCAGTATACTGCTGCTGGATTATGTGAATTTCCCCTTGGGATTAATAAAGTATTTATCTATCTATCTATCTATCTATCTATCTATCTATCTATCTATCTATCTATCTATCTATCTATCTATCTATCTATCTATCTATCTATCTATTCTATAGTACCTATCTATCTATCTATCTATCTATCTATCTATCTATCTATCTATCTATCTATCTATCTATTATATAGTGCCTTTTATCTATCTATCTATCTATCTATCTATCTATCTATCTATCTATTATATAGTGCATTTATCTATCTATCTATCTATCTATCTATCTATCTATCTATCTATCTATCTATCTATTATATAGTGCCTTTCACTTCTATCTATCTATCTATCTATCTATCTATCTATCTATCTATCTATCTATCTATCTATCTATCTATCTATCTATCTATCTATCTATCTATCTATCTATCTATCTATCTATCTAAGAGAGAAATTAAAACAGAGATACTCAAAACAGGCCAGAGGATCCAATAAAATAGGGAAATAGGAAGAAACAGGTGGAAATGAGACAGGTTAAGAAGTAAAAGCCAATGTGAAGAAGTGTGTTTTTAGGCGTGATTTAAATGAGGCGACTGAGGTGGCTTTTCTAAAGGTAGGGAGTTCCAGAGCTTGGGTGCACAGACGGAAAAAGCCCTTTCACCACGAGCTTTAAAACGTGCCTTGGGAACAGTTAGGAGCAACTGATCTGCGGATCTAAGAACACGAAGAGGATTGTGAGGATGGAGCAAGACACTCAAATATGCGGGGGCTAGACCGTTTAGTGCCTTATAGGTTAAGAGGAGTATCTTAAAAACATCATCATCATCTGATCGGTCCCAAAGCTGATCATGGCACTGGACACTTTCATGTAGCTGATGCGCCTACAGCAGCGTTTGCCTGGGAGTGTGACGATGCTGGTTCTGGCTCCACACTCCCATCTGATTTTGGGAAACCTTGAACCCAACACCGTCGATAATGTAACCAAGTGAGCTAGCCAGTGTAGGCAATAAACAATCGAGCAAGGGGATGGTAAAGTGCAAAAGTGCATTGTGCTTTTATTTAAAACAGTCAACAACAGTTCATCAAAACAGTGTTCAATAAATAGTGCAGTGATTCCAAGTTCCTCCATAAATAAATAATCCAATAAAATGAAAACGTGGAGGTTAAAACAATAAATAGAAAAAACACAATCCTTTGAAAACGAGGTTAAAATGTTCCTCTGGAAGCAGTTCTTAAAACCAACAACAACAAGCCCGGTGCATCTTCTATGTTACTGGGGCCTCACCTGCTTCTCCCATACGGGCCCACGCAACAGGCGAGACGCTCTCTGCAGCTGCCCTTATTTCACACAACCACGAGACTGGAGACCTCCCGATCCCTGGCTTCGGTCTGGCTCTCATCCCAGTCCTCGAAACTTGATGTCCACCAATGACCAGGATGCACACATTGGGGACTCCACCACCAAGCCTCCCGACTTCCGCTGCCTTTTCCGCGGCCTTCTGCGGCTCGTCGCTTTCACCTGGTCACTCAGCGGGAGCAACATCAACTCAAACGCCTGGGTGTCGGCCTAACACCCAGCTTCCTCGCAGCTGCCCACGAGCGCTCGATCGTGCGCTCACCACACGCTCCGCGTGTCTGTTTCTCCTGCACCACCTGCTTCCTCACTCGCTCCCTACAACTTCCGTCTTCTTTTCCTTATCTCGTTCTTTTTTTCATCCTCTCTCTAAAACCGACTCGCGCTTCTTTTTAAAATGACGAGGGGCCATCACAGCTGTAGCATTAGCCACGGGAGCAATCACGGATGTGGGCAGTTCCTCACCTGTGCACTACGTGAGAAACGCCCACATCGCCGACTGCCCCGTGGCTCGCTACAACAACGCCCCCCTCACGAAGCCGTCTCGGTGATAATTTATTTAAATATGGCCTTTACTCAACGAGCTGTGGACCCATAACACCACAGGGAGGAGCACCACTTATGATGACAAGAGGTACAAACCATATTGCGTCGCACTGCCTCCACCACCCACCTGCTGTGCGAAGACATCCAGGCAGCTGGCCCACCGTGCATTCCTGCTGACCATCGAGGTGCCGCCATGCAGCCACTGCTGCCAGAGTTGCCGAACATGTGCCAACAGCAGGCACACCACATACAGTAGCAACAAATGTTTTATGTTGACTTATGTGTGAAACCATTGCTTTGTGTGCTTTTCAGAAAACTGAACTGTTCAGTCCTCAAAGAGTTAACTGTTGCGGGACCACAGATTCTCATAGCGTATGGTCCATTATTGTGTAAATCTACGCTTTGTGCATTGAATGATGCGAATGCGAAAAGACTTTGTTTCCTGCTCTTTACCTTTTATTTCTGACCTCGCTTTATCCTGTGTGGACTATGGCCGGCCATTCATCCCAACCAATACCCCCAGGCTGCCAGAGTGAGCCCTCCCTGCGACATGGAGATGCCCCAGATTCCAGCAGGGCATCGTGGACTATGGAGTTCTAGTGCACAGCCCTGCTGGATAATGTTGGGGCCGCCAGGGGATGCTGCAGGGAGGCACAGAGACGTTTATTTTCCATATAGCCCGGAAGTACTTCCATGTCACGAGGACGGAACAAATAGAGTGCTTCTGGGCTGATGGAGAAAAGGAGTTTTCACCTGATCCAGAAATGCTGGGTAATCACATGACCTGAGGGATCAGAAGCACTTTCAGGTCATGGACTATAAAAGACTGTGGGAGATCCCAGACGGGTGAGCTGAGTTGGGAGGAACTACAGGGTCACGGGGGTCTGCTGGAGCCAATCCCAGCCAACACAGGGCGCAAGGCAGGAAACAAACCCCGTGCAGGGCACCAGCCCACCGCAGTCACTTCCTTTAGTAATTTAATAATATTTTCCTAATTCTTTAATTTACATAAATTCAGGAATACCCATTATGCCGAATAGAAAGTGCGAGTTCACAGATGGCATGTCACAGACGAATGACAGCTCAACCCAGCCAGGACGCCCCTGAGATGCAAAGAAGGGGGAAGGCAGCTTTTTTAGGTCACTGCCTCTCCCAAGATGCTAGATGGCAGCTGCCCTGGATTGCAAGGCACTATGGGACATGTAGTTTAATACCACAGCCCTGCTGGGTACTATGGGTGCCGCCAGGGGACGCTGCAAAAGAACCCTTGGATTCATGTCTCACCCATAGCCCCAAAGTACTACTAAGTCATGGGGACGAAAGCCAAGACATATTTCCGGGCTGAAGAAAACTTGAGTTCTCCTTCTTACCTGGAAGTGCTAGCAAGTCACGTGAGCGGAAGGACAGAAGCACTTCCGGGTCGAAGACAATAAAAAGGACTGCTGAAGACCCAGCAAGGGAACCAGAGTCAGGTGGAGGTGGACAAAGCTTGCTGGGAGGTGTGGAGTAGAAAGAAAGAAAGAAAGAAAGAAAGAAAGAAAGATTATTACCTGTCCATTGTGGCTGTGGTGCTTAGGGCACTGTTTTGGAGAAGAAAGAATTAAAAACTACTTCTCAGTGCTTTTACTTTGTGTCCTGAATGTCTGTCTGTTGGGTTGAAAGGGGGTAACAGTGACCCCTAGTCTTGTTTTTTTTTTTTTTGAAAGGGCAGAACAGACTCAGTGAAGGGGCTAATGCTCCCAAGATTCAATTTCAGTAGCACGCGATGTAAAGATTTCTATTCATATTTATCCAAGAACTCTGATTTGCTGAGAAAACTAGCTTCAGTGGAAAAATATAATTGAATGTAGATACATGTCAATACACTAAATTGAAAAAAGTAAAATTATTTTTATTTTACTAGAAGGGAATTTTGGGGGGCGGCATGGTGGCGCAGTGGTAGTGCTGCTGCCTCGCAGTTAGGAAACCCGAGTTTGCATGTTCTCCCCGTGTCTGCGTGGGTTTCCTCCGGGCACTCCGGTTTCCTCCCACAATCCAAAGACATGCAGGTTAGGTGGATTGGCGATTCTAAATTGGCCCTAGTGTGTGCTTGGTGTGTGGGTGTGTCTGTGTGTGTCCTGCGGTGGGTTGGCACCCTGCCCTGGATTGGTTCCTGCCTTGTGCCCTGTGTTGGCTGGGATTGGCTCCAGCAGACCCCCGTGACCCTGTATTCGGATTCAGTGGGTTAGAAAATGGATGGATGGATGGAATTTTGAGGCGGCACGGTGGCACAGTGGGTAGCGCTGCTGCTTTGCAGTAAGGAGACCTGGGTTTGCTTCCCGGGTCCTCCCTGTGAGGAGTTTGTATGTTCTCCCCGTGTCTGCATGGGTTTTCTCCCACAGTCCAAAGACATAAAGGTTAGGTGCATTGGCAATCCTTGGTGTGTGTGTGCTGGCGCCATGCCCGGGGTTTGTTCCTGCCTTGCCCCCTGTGTTGGCTGGGATTGGCTCCAGCAGACCCTGTGACCCTGTATTAGTATATAGGATACAAGGTTGGATGATGGATGGATAGAAGTGAATTTACCACGTGTATCTTTTTTTACAGGTATATGGCAGTTAAGTTATCCAAACAAGAACAGAAGGAATGACGTCTGTTAATTTAAGAGGCTTGATGTATTCAGAATATTTAATGGGTTATTTGTTTGCCGGGGACTGTGATTATGGCCATCATATAATAATTAGAGTGATAAACTGTTACTGAAGGTTTATATCATTTAAAGAAAACATTACAGACAGTATAAAAGTTTATTATGGCATCCTAGGGAAAAGCGTCCTCCAAAGTCCTGATTTTTCGAGTTGGCAGCCCCACCTGGAATTGCTGATCCCATTCTTCCTGGCTGACCTTCTTAAGCTCCATTAGATTGGATGAGTGGTGTCCGTGAAATGTCATCTTCAGGTCTTCCCCTACATATTCTAAAGTTTGGACTTTGGCTGGGCCACTCAAGGGCACTCAGAGGCTTGTCCTGAAGCCACCATAGATTTGTGTTGGCTGTGTATTTCAGTCCCTTGTCATGATGAAAGCTGAGCCTTCACCCAAGTCTGAGGTGACTTGCACTCTGCAGCAGGTTTTTCTTCAAGGACCTCTCTGTATTTGGCCACTCTAATCCTTCCCTCAATTCTCCCCAGTCTCCCAGTTCCTGCAATTCCATAGCAGGATGCTGCCTCCTCCGTTAAGCAGGTGATGAACAGTGTGTGGTCTTCACTAGATACAGTGCTTAGAGTTCTACTCAAAGAGTTTTAGAGTGACTAATTTTAGTCACATCAGGTTCAGACCATTTTTCTTCTCATGTTCTCAGAGTCCTTGAAGAGTACCAGGTTAACAATGACCGCCACCAGTACTGATGGAAATTGGGCTACAGTTGGCTGAAGAAGGAGAAGAAGAGGGGGGAGACGTGTCTGGAGGAAGAGGAGAGGAGGAAGGTAAAGAGAGTGGAACTGAGGGTAGGAACTTGTCGGCAGTATGACTGGTAACCAAGAGAGTTAGCCGATATGATGGAGAGAAGGAAGGTTGATATATTGTGCATGCAAGAGACTAAATGGAAGAGGAATAAGGCCAGGTGGATCTATTTATTCATTTCTTCCAAAGTTATACAAATGTGAAGGTATGGTCTAAATAAAATAATTAACATAAATTAGCTATCACATTTTCTTACTCTTAAATGTGGCAATGTTAACATTAGTTATTAACAGATGGCGTACTACACTCAAGATAACATCCATATCAGGAACTTCAAAACCTAAAGTATTTACTCAACTTCAATCCACCTTGAAATGGAATAGGGGTTATTCTGAATGAACAGTATGTCAAGAGTGTCATGCAGAGTAACGATTATGAAGCTGGAAATTGGAGGTGTGATTATGAATGTTGTTAGTGCATATGCCCCGCAAGTTGGGTGTACAATGGATGAGAAAGAAGATTTCTGGAGTGAGTTGGATGAAGTGGTGGAAAGAAAGTGGTGATTGGAATGGATTTCAATGGACATGTTGGCGAAGGGAACAGAGGAGATGAGTAGGTATAGTGTCAAGGAGTGGAATGAAGAAGGTCAGAGGATAGTGGATTTTGTGAAAGGATGGGCATGGCTGTGGTGAATATGTATTTTAAGAAAAGTGAGGAACATAGGGTTACGTTCAAGAGTGGAGGAAGATGCACACAGGTAGATTACATCCTATGCAGAGTCGATCTGAAGGAGATTGAACACTGCAAAGTGGTGGCAGGGGAAAGTGTAGTTAGGCAGCATAGGATGGTGGTCTGTAGGATGATGTTGGAGATCAAGAAGAGGAAGAGAGAGAGGGAAGAGCCAAGGATCAAATGGTGGAAGTTGAAAAAGGAAGACTGTAAGGTTGAGTTTAGGGAGAAGGTGAGACAGGCACTGGGTGGTAATGGAGAGTTACCAGACAGTTGGGCAACTACAGCAGAAGTAGTAAGGGTGAGAGCAAAAAGAGTGCTTGGTGTAACATCTGGACAGAGGAAGGAGGAAAAGGAAACGTGGTGGTGGAATGGGGAAGTGCAGGAGAGTATACAGAGGAAGAGGATGACAAAGAAGAAGTGGGATAGTCAGAGAGATGCAGAAAGTAGACAAGAGTACAAGGAGATAAGATGCATGGTGAAGAGAGAGGTGGTGAAGGCTAAAGAAAAGGTGCATGATGAGTTGTATGAGAGGTGGGACACTAAGGAGGGAGAAAAGGACCGGTGGGCTACAGAGGGACCAAGCTGGGAAAGATGTGCAGCAGGTTAGGATGATAAAGGATAAAGAGGGAAACATACTCACAAGCGAGAGTAGGAGAGTGTATTAAGCAGATGGAAAGAGTACTTTGAGAGGCTGGTGGATGAAGAGAATGAGAGAGAGAAGGTTGGATGATGTGGAGATAGTGAATCAGGAAGAGCAACGGATTAGCAAGGAGGAAGTAAGGACGGCGATGAAGAGGATGAAGAATGGAAAAGCCATTGGTCCAGATGACATGCCCGTGGAAGCATGGAGATGTTTAGGAGAGATGGCAGTGGACTGTTTAATGGAATCTTGGAAAGTGAGAGGATGTCTGAGTAGTGGAGAAGAAGTGTACTGGTGCCGATATTTAAGAATAAGGGGGATGTGCAGGACTGTAATAACTACAGGAGGATAAAATTGATGAGCCACAGCATGAAGTTATTGGAAAGAGTAGTGGAAGCTCGTTTAAGAAGTAAGGTGATGATTAGTGAGCAGCAGGATGGTTTCATGCTATGAAAGAGCACCACAGATGTGATGTTTGCTCTGAGGGTGTTGATGGAGAAGTACAGAGAAGGGCAGAAGGAGTTGCATTGCGTCTTTGTGGACCTGGAGAAAGCATATGACAGGAGCTGTGGTATTGCATGAGGAAGTCGGGAGTGGCAGAGAAGTATGTAAGAGTTGTGCAGGATATGGACAAGGGAAGTATGACCATGGTGAGGTCTGCGGTAGGAGTGATGGGTGCATTCAATTTGGAGGTGGGATTACATTAGGGATCGGCTCTGAGCCCTTTCTTATTTGCAATGGTGACGGACAGGTTGACAGACGAGATTAGACAGGAGTCTGTGGACTGTGATGTTTACTGATGACATTGTGATCTGTAGCGATAGTAGGGAGCAGGTTAAGGAAACCCTAGAGAGGTGGAGATCTGTTCTAGAGAGGTGAGGAATGAACGTCTGCAGGACCACCTCAACAGAATACATATGTTTAAATGAAAGGGAGGTCAGTGGAATGGTGAGGATGAGGGAGTAGATTTGGCGAAGGTGGATAAGTTTAAATACTTAGGATCAAAAGTACAGAGTAATGGAGATTGTGGAAGAGAAGTGAAAAAGAGAGTGCAGGCAGGGTGGAGTGGGTGGAGAAGAGTGTCAGGAGTGATTTGTGACAGACGAGTATCAGGAAGAGTGAAAGGGAAGGTCTACAGGACGGGAGTGAGACCAGCTTTATTATATGGGCTGGAGACGGTGACACAGGAGACAGAGCTGGAGGTGGCAGAGTTAGATGTTAATATTTGCATTGGGTGTTCAAAAGATGGACAGGATTAGAAATGAGGACATCAGAGGGTCAGCTCAGGTTGGATGGTTGGGAGACAAAGTCAGAGAGGCGAGATTGGCATTGGTTTGGACATGTGCAGAGGAGAGACACTGGATATATTGGGAGAAGGGTGCTAAGGATAGAGCTGCCAGGGAAGAGAAGAGGAAGGCCTAAGAGAAGGTTTATGGATGTGGTGAGAAAGGACATGCAGGTGATGGGTGTGACGGAGCAAGATGCAAAGCACAGGAAGATATGGAAGAAGATGATCCGCTGTGGCAACCCCTAATGTAAGCAGCCAAAAGAAGAAGACGAAGTTCTTTGAAACCGTCACGTGACTTTTACTCATCCTTTTGAAATGTTCTTTCATCTCAGCAGAGTACTTGTGAAGTTTTGTTAGAGTAATCTGTTGGTTTCTTGGTCACTTCCCTGACTTAGGTCCTTCTTGTTCGGTTACTCAGTTTGGTTGGACAGCCAAGTCGAGGATGAGACTCCCAGTAGTTCCAAACTTCTTCCATTTCACAATTCCTGAGGCCACTGTGCTTCTGGGAACTCTCTGAGCTTTACCAATGGTTTGATCCCCATGCCTCACCACAATTTCATCACAAAGGTCTATAGAGAGTTCTTTGGACATCACGGCTTGGTTTTTGTCCCAATGTGCAGCGTGAATTGTGGCACCTTCTCTACACTTTTCTAAATGATGTCCAGTTACTTCAGGTTTGCCACAGATGTACTCCGATCAAGTTCCAGACACATCTCCAGGAGTGTTATAGCAAACAGGAGGCACCTAAGGACAGTCTGGGCTGCCACAGAAAAAAAGAGTCTGAATACTTCAAAATTGAGAGATTTCAGTTTTCGGTTTTTAATAAACTTGAAGACCTTTCTAAAAGAACGTGATTTCACTTTGTCGTTTCGGCAATTTAGTGGAGATTGATGGGCAAAAATGGCAAATTTATCCATTTCAAATGAGACCATCAGCACAATACAGCGTGCAGAAAGTGAGGGCGTAGTGAAGAATTTAGTTGATTCAGGATTAAATTACAATCACTACACACATCCGGTCAGAGATGGATGAAGACGTCCAAATTCTATTTATTCATTTCTTCCAAAGTTATACAAATGTGAAGGTATGGTCTAAATAAAATAATTAACATAAATTAGCTATCACATTTTCTTACTCTTAAATGTGGCAATGTTAACATTAGTTATTAACTGGATACTTTATTTATCCACTAGATGGCGTACTACACTCAAGATAACATCCATATCAGGAACTTCAAAACCTAAAGTATTTACTCAACTTCAAGAAGTAAATTATTCTAAACATATATACATATTATACACGAAGGAAACTGTAATACTGTATTTCTATAACAAACAACAGGTGTGAAACTCCAAATAGCGTCTGTTCAACTATACTTTAGCTTCCTCAAAAGTCTATATTTTAGCAACTGTACTAAAATATTACATACTAGCCATGTGCGCCCAACTACGTTGCGCGTGTTAAAGTTGTCTGTGAAGGGCTCCCTGTTTAAACGTGGCTGCCAGTCGTGAACTCGGCCCTTCGTCGCACAGCATTATGATTTTTTATAAGGGAAACAAAATTACTAAAGAAAACCCTTAGATATTGATTCGATAGGAATGGCCTACTCGGAATCACTGTCCAAATCGTAATTTTGTGGTGGTGTGGGAGCATTTGTGCTTCTGTCCGTTCACAGTCCGTCTCGTTTTCATGATGCTGTCGTTTCCTCTCATGATGTCTTCTCAACCTTTCTCCAATCTCGCAGGTTGCTTTGTGGCAATCCAAAGAGTAAGGCAATATACACGGAGCAATGGTTATAAAAGGGGGACACGTAGGTATCCAGGCTCTTTAAAGCATAAATTGGGATCACTTCACTGACATGTGAGCAAGCCACGGTACAACTGTGAGACGCGCAGCACTCGCCGGCTACAACGTAATGATAATTTCCGGAACGTGCTGTTACGTTGTCATTCATTTTACCCACGGTCTTTCTTTCATTCATATGTTACGTAGGCACGTACCTTTTATCTTCGGCAATCTCATTCTCTAACCAGGCCTCAGGAGCTAACCAGCGTAACACTGTCCACCACCCCTTTCGTTATTCCGGTACATTGTTGACATCCGTGAGTAACAACACCGTACTAAACTGGACGGTGGTCTACGCATGCGTGGACTCATGGACAAACAAAGATCAAGATCTAAATGAAGATCTCTTTAGTTAATTTAAAGCACAACAATTTGTTTAGTTTGAATGTCTGTGTTTTGAGGTGTGACTGGCGTACTGCAGTCTTCAGTAGTATAAGCCTGGAGGAGATTCTTAATGCAATGCCTATGTTTTAGCTGTCTCTCTACTGCCATCTAGTGCTTCTTCTTCTAATTCATTCGCGGACAAACAAAGATCAAGATCCAAATGAAGATTATATACTGTATAGAGATATATATCCAAATTACAAACTTAAACACCTAAACAATATACTTTAAGGAGAAACAATTAAATTCCACTTACTTTATATATAATTACGCAAACTTTCACATTTAACAAATGAAGCTCCTACTCTACTGTTAAGATGCAACCAAACTAATCTATAAGGTTCAAAGTGAAGCCCTGTGATTGGCCAAGTTCCTACTCAGCACAGCCCAATCACAATAACTAATAATTCAAGGTGGACAACAACTAATTAAAGGGAAACAACTGTGTTAATCTTCTTTAAATAAGAGTCTCTCACAAAGCATAAAGGTTTGGGGACAATCCTTATATAATGTCTAAAGAACAAAGAAAAGAAACAAAACGTTGTAGTGGATCAAAAATGATAAGCATTTAAACAAAATGGCGTTTTTATACAGTGAAAAACGAAATGGAAACGGCAAGTGAGTTGGCATGTGTAAAAGGCGCTATATAGGTGTCCGACCCGAAACAGACTTGCAACGGAGACACGTGTAAAACAAAAAGACAAATTTATTTTTCCTCACCTGTGAGGCACATCTTCCCCGTGTCCCACAGGCACAGCACAGTCCAAAAAAGCACACAAACAAACACAAACAAAATACTCTCTTTCCTTCACTCCTCCCAGGCAGCTTTGTCCTCCTCCTCCCAACTCCGGTTGATTTAAATTAATTGCCAGCTGAAGCACTTCCGGGTGGCTGCTTTATCACCCACATGGGCTCAGGAAGTCTTGCAGCTCCCCCTGGCGTTGGCCACGGAAACCCAACAGGGATGAGCTCCGAAGTGCCATGCCTGTGGCCAAAACGCAACCCAGGGGGGATGCCGCTAAGTGTTCCAGGGGATGTAGCATGGATCCCACGGCTGCTCCCCCGGATCTTGTGTCAAAGGGGCGTCCTGGCCAGGCATGGGTCCCAGCAGTCAGCCACACAGGAGATGATGTCGAAGCTGTGGGACGGAAGCGACGTCATCAAGGATAGACCGGGATTGATGTGGCATGGGGAGCGATGTCATCAGGAGCAGCCGGAAGATCCATCATCTGGGTTGGACGGATGTGAGGTTTTAGGCAGCCATCTTTAGAGTCCGTCCGTGCATTTTTATTTCTCTTCTTTTTTTCTGATGGCACCGTTACCGCATAACAACCCTTCATCTCGCAATGTTTCACTCACCTTTGAGCTTACCGACTATTTCCTAAGCACACGTGTATGACTCAACACATAAATACTATATTGCCTGTTCAAGATAAGGTGTCTGAATACTTTCTATATCAAGTGTTGTTACACGGCATGTCAAGAGACACACATCTACCTCGGATGAACATTCACAAGCTCCAAAGACACGGCACTCACTCCCTCACCTCCATGATGGCCTCATTAACACCACAAAAGGTTTAAGAATGAATACTGCATGCTGGTTATTCTCGGCATGACACTCTCTTCACTTTAACCTTTGAAATTCAGATTTCACCTTTGATACCCTCCTTCCGATGGGACCAGAAGACAACCTCATTTTTGATACATGGGTCATGTTTCCAATTCCCAGGTCATTCATTAAATCTTTAGGCAAACCATGATGAGAAAGCCAATGTGGAGACACAGTGCTTAAGACACAGCAGGACAATTTTTACAATCGCGCTTTCAGCATAAATGTGTTCAAAATGCCAAGAGGGAGAAATACTTTGGTGGGCTATCAAGGAGATATGGTTGAGGATTAGATTGAGGATCAATAGGCCTTGTTATTGGTTATAGAACCATTGACTTTTAAGTGGCTTTGACAGGCACTGTTATTTTACAGGCCACTGCTAACGTAACCTTTTTTCCTTCCTCCTTGCTTCTTTCCGTGGCAGACAGTAAAAGACCATACGCCCGTTGCTTTTAAGAATCTCAGCCACTTTATTTACTCCCGTACACGCTCTGAGGGAGCAAAGGGAATAAAAAAGAAAGCAATTGTAGCATAAAACGAGGCTCTGGTGCTTCTGTTCCACTTTGTTTTTTCTCTAGCAAGCCAAATACACGCCTGCTCTTATTTGCTCTTATTATTTCTCCTTATTTGGACATGAGAACCCATAAATGCACCCCAACCGAGAGCCTTCAACATGTGCTCTCCCAATGATTGGTTCCTACCTAACATTATGTACTGTCACACATGTGCGATTTGGAGGCAGCTAAAGGGCCTGAATAATGGTAGTTCCACGCCAGACCAGGGGGTGGTGAGGTGCACTGACGTTCTCTCTCAATCCTCTGCAGACCATCCATGGGAAATCCCGTACGATTCTGGCACCATTGATGACATCACTTCCACTTCTGACGCATATGACGACGGCACTTCCGGTCCCAAAAGACACAACTTCCGGTTGTCTGGTGTCGTTCATGAGGTCACTTCCGGTACAGGTGACGTCTCTTCTTGTTCTGGTCCCGATGACGTCACTTCCTGTCTCTGCCTTTAAAGCCGCCATCTTTAGTCAAGTCAAGTCAAGTTAGGGAGCATGCACTGGTACGGTGCACTGCCACACCCACTACATGATGAAACAGCTCGGGATCCCGGTTGGCAACTCCCCCAGGCAGACACGTGGTCCAGTCCCACCCTCCGGAAATGACCCTCTATCTGCCACAGCCAGGTGTTACGTGGGTGTCCCCTTGGCCTGGTCCAAGTGGAAGAGGTCTGGGACCACCAGGGGCCTCACGTATAACGCAGTGCGTAGAATTTACACTAAAACATGGCATACCAACAAGACTAGAAAAGTACGTATGCACAAAAAAATTCAGATGCATATAACTGTGTGAAAGCAAACTCCACACAGTTTCCCTTTATAAAGCCCAGTCACGTGAATTTTAACGCACATGCACGCCCCTACAGCACCACCCCGACTCCTGCCAGAATTTCACCTATTTGAATATGCAAACCAATATAAATAGCCCCTTCAGTTCGGTGCTTTGCTAAAAGACAATGGGAAAAGTCAAGTCAAGTCAAGTTGGGGAGTATGCACTGGTACAGCGCATTGCCGCACCCACTTCATGACGATACAACTCGGGATCCCGGTTGGCAACCCCGCAGGTAGACACGCGGTCCAGTCTCATCCTCCGGAAATGACCCTCTATCTGCCACAGTCAGGTGTTACGTGAGCGACCCCTTGGCCGGGTCAAGTCACTTGGGTCTTCAACAATGAGGTTCTTATGAGCCGGATCACCCTCGGGGAAACGCGCCACATGGCTGTAGGGCTGTAACTGATGCTCCCTCACAATGCAGGTCATGTGCCTCATTAGGGACTCCATGAGCAACACAAAGCCAAACCAACGGTACCCAAGGATTTTCCGGAGAGACACAGTACCAAAGTAGTCCAGTCTTTGTCTCAGGTCATTGGATAGCGTCCATGGCAACCATATAGGGAGCACCAGGACTCTAAAGACTTGGACCTTCATCCTTTTGCATAGATATCGAGAGTGCCACACACCCCTGTTGCAGTGACCTCATGAGCTCCCCATGCTCTCCCAATCCACCTACTGACTTCATAGGAAGAGTCACCAGAGACATGAATGTCACTGCCAAGGTAAGTAAACCTCTCGACAAGGTCGACACTCTCTCCGCAAACAGACATGCTGCTGATGGCCATGCCCAAGATGTCATTAAAAGCCATCTTTGCAACTTTAAAATCAGTTCTGTTTTGGACTTGAAACTAAACACAACTCATCAACGAAACCCATTTTGCAGCCAGGGATCACCATACGGGTAGTTGCCCCAAATCTTTTTGAAGTCTTCTCTCTATTCTTCTTTGTGGCCCGTTTCCCAGAGGGTGATCCAGCTCGTAAGATCCACATTGTTGAGGGCCTGAGTGGCTGGACCAGGCCAAGAGGTTGTCCACATAACACATGGCTGCGGCAGATAGAGGGTAATTTCTGGAGGGTGGGACTAGACCATATGTCTGCCTGGGGGGGGTTGCCAACAAGAATCCTGAGCTGTTTCGTCATGTAGTGGCACCATACCATTGCATGACCCCAACTTGACTTGACTTGATTTCTCTATTATTGTGAAAATTCAGTGGAACCTCGGGTCACGAACGTCTTGGAACAAGTACAAATCGGGTTACGACCAAAAAGTTCACCAAACTTTTGCATCTGTTCACGACCACACACTCGGGTGATGAACAAGCCAGTTTCACTTCCGGTTCATACGCGCAGATGATTTCCACACGTGTTCAGTCTCTCCCTGTGCATTCCCTGTGCATTGAGTGAGAGAGCGAGCGTGCGAGTGAGCGAGAGAGAAAAAACACAAGAGAGTGACCAAGCGAGCATGCAAGAGCGAGAGAGAGAGAGTACGAGAGAGCGAACGAGCGAGCAAGAGAGGGGGCCGGCCACGTAAGGCCGAGAAGGCAGTTAAACAATGCACTGGGCTTGTTTTTACAGAGACTGCTTCAAGCATTGTTTTAACCTCATTGTATTTAATGAAGACTTTTTCTATTGGATTTTAACCTCCACTTCACTTCTGCTTACAGCAATCGGTTCGTAGCATGCATTGTTGCAATGTTACTTTTCTTGGTTGTTTATTAATTTATGGATTTTTCAAATGTTCATTTTTTTCCCTGTGCTTAAAACTCATTAAAAACAAGTGTTTACAGAGAGCGGTTCATAAGGTTATAGCGTGAATTCTTGCAATGTTACTTTTCTCTGTTCAAGGTTTTCTCAGTGTTATTCAATGTTTTTACATTTAGTTTACTATTACGCTGTACATTCTATGGTGTAATTAACTATTTTTGTGCTTAAAACTCTTTAAAAAAATATATTTACATACATTTTGTACAGTCTGGAATTGTATTTACATACAATCCTATGGGAGAAATTAGTTAGTGTCACGACCAAATCAGTTTACGACCAGAGTTTTGGAACAAATTATGGTCGTGAACCGTGGTTCCACTATATACAATATATTACAAGTTGAGTAATGTACAGTACTTTACAGGGTACCTATCCATAAATAAATGCATGAAGGCCTAATAATTTAAGTTAACCCTTCATTCTTTAACTTTATGTAATTGCAGCTGCTGTAAATAAGTGTTCCACTGTACATATTATACTGTATAAAAATAGTCTATAACAATTTTGGGGAAATACAAAAAAAAAAAAACCCAAAGTACAACTATAACATGGAAAACCAGATTAACCCTGTCACATCCTCCCCACAAAGAATTTCACCAAAATTGGAAAATACTACAAATGTCAACATCATGTATGTTTTTAAAGGCATAGACACAAACAGACAATGGGTACACTGACATTAGCCATTAATAAATATCTAGCAAAGGGAAGAGGGGTGTGTAAGGGACAGCACTAATTTCCCAAATCACCCATCGGCCGTCATACACCCCACACAAAACCATTCCCTCAACCATAAGTAGAAGTATTGGAGGAATACTGTGGTGTAGAAATACCTTCTAAGCAAAAAAGAAAATTTAAGTTTCTAATAGATAATTATCTACAGATTGGCTACAAGTCTATGTAAGGTTGTGATTATCTATTATGTATAGCAAGTGTTTTACAGGTCGGGGCTGCACGGCCAATTCTTGTCTTTCAAAATGAGTGTCTGTTTGTTCTTTGTTGTTTGCTTGGGTTTTCCTTGAGCGATTAGAAGCAGGATTACTGGGTCTGACCTCAGATCCGTGTGTATCAATTGGCAAGTTAACCACTGCACCAGCGTCAGATGAAGTTTCACAAACCATTTCAGGTCATCTGCAATAGGAGCTGCTTTTGACAGCCGTTGAGAATCATCCTCATTTAAGGGGATTTGTGCAATCTAATCTTGAGTTCTGCATACTGGCCGTCCATTTTCAATATTCGGTATAGGTGAAGGATTTGTTTTCTATGAACCAAGGACGCGGTACTTTTGTAGGGAACTGAGTAAAGAAGCTTTTGTTTTGAGACATGGCAGCTCTGCTCTAAAGACCAAACCAGTTCTGGCAAACACTCAAGGCCCTGTGAAATGAATAGCCTTGACACACGAAAAAGGTTTGGGGCAGCCACCCGTATACTTAAATCGGGGCTGCAAAAGACAGATATGAAGCACACTTCGTATACAGAGTGCAGGAAGTGGTCCGGTTTTTAAGGCAGGTCAGTGGAAGTTATCTCATAGGGACCAGAACCAGAAGTGACATCTTCGGGGGCCGGAACTGGAAGTGATGTCATGGGGACCGGAACCGGAAAGTAACATTTTTGGAATCAGGCAGAATTCTCCGTGTCTGGTCTGCAGGGATAAAATAGAAAGGTTTACTGCACCATGCCTGCCCAGGTGTGGAATTACCTGTTTTTGGTCCTTCTAGCTGCCTTCCATGCGCAGGTGTGTGACAGCCCTTAAACTTAAACAAAACTAAGTAAACATGCATGGCAGCTCATAAACATTTTAAACATATAAACATTTTTAAATGGCATATAATTTTACATTTTAATCTTATTAATATTTTAGATGATCAAGTTAAAAGTAAGTTGCATTGTGTTAGCTAAGATTAAGCTGTACAGGAGTTTACAGTCATATGAAAAAGTTTGGGAACCCCTCTTAATTCTTTGGATTTTTGTTTCTCATTGGCTGAGCTTTCAAAATAGCAACTTCCTTTTAATATCTGACATGCCTTATGGACACAGTAGGATTTCAGCAGTGACATTAAGTTTATTAAAATAACAGAAAATATGCAATATGCATAACAAAATTAGACAGGTGCATAAATGTGGGCACCCAACAGAGATATGACATCAATACTTAGCTGAGCCTCCATTTCCTAATCTAACAGCCACTAGACGCCTCGTATAGCCTGTGATGAGTGTCTGGACTCTGATGGAGGTATTTCTGACCATTCTTCATACCAAATCTCTCCAGTTCAGTTCAATTTGATGGACAGCCTGCTTCAAATCCTCCCATAGATTTCCGATGATATTCAAATCAGGCGACTGTGACGGCCATTCCAGCACATTGTCCTTCTCTCTCTGCATGAATGTCTTTGTAGGTTTCGAACTGTGTTTTGGGTCATTGTCTTGTTGGAATATCCAACCCCTGTGTAACTTCAACTTTGTGAATGATGCTTGAACATTATCCTGAAGAATTTCTTGATATTGGGTTGAATTCATCTGACCCTCGACATTAACAAGGACCCCAGTCCCTGAACTGACCACACAGCCCACCCCACAGCATGATGGGACCTCCACCACATTTGACAGGAGGTAGCAGGTGTTTTTCTTGGAATGCCATGTTCTTCTTCCACCATGCAAAGCGCTTTTTCTTCTGACCAAATAACTCAATTTTTGTCTCATCAGTCCAAAGCACTTTGTTCCAAAATGAATCTGTTTTGTCTAAATGAGCATTTGATACAACAAGCGACTCTGTTTGTGGTGTGAGTGCAGAAAGGGCTTTTTTCTCCTCACCCTGCCATACAGATGTTCTTTGTGCAAATTGCGCTGAATTGTAGAACGATGTACAGATACACCATCTGCAGCAAGATGTTCTTGCAGGTCTTTGGAGGTGATCTGTGGGTTGTCTGTAACCATTCTCACAATCCTGCTCATGTGCCACTCCTGTATTTTTCTTGGCCTGCCAGACCTGAGTTGGTTTAACAGCAACTGTGCCTGTGGCCTTCCATTTCCTGATTCCATTCCTTACACTTGAAACTAACAGTTTAAACCTCTGAGATGGCTTTTTGTAGCCTTCCCCTAAACCAGGAGACTCAACAATCTTTGTTTTCAGATCTTTTGAGAGTTGCTTTGAGGATCCCATGCTGTCTGTCACTCTTCAGAGGAGAGTCAAAGGGAAGGAAGCACAACTTGTGATTGACCACCTTAAATACCTTTGACCACTCATGACTGGACACTCCTGTCTGTGAAGTTCAAGGCTTGACGAGCTCATCCAACCAAGTAATCAGCATTGAGCAGTGACAGACATTCAAATCAGCACAATGACAAGGGGACCCACATTTGTGCACAGCCAGTTGTTCACATTTGATTTAATTTCATGCAACTAAATACTGCGTCACTAAAAATCTTTGTTCGGAAAACACCGCAGTACTCCTAGGAAATGACAGACATACCACTGTGATCTGTTTTGTTGGAAGGAGAGTCAATTATTATGCAGGCTGAGAGGGGCTCACAAACTTTTTCATATGACTGTAAGAGTTGACTGTTAAAATAGCTGTCTGCCTTCAGCTCCAGCAGCTTAGCCCTAATAAGTGAAGCTGTGTGCTGCTCTTATAAGCTGCCTACGATTTTAGTCTTTTTAGCTAAATTTAAAAGGTGTCATTTTGCTTGGCTCTTCTCTAGCTAAATTTAAGAAATTGCTTACTATATTGGCAGATATTTTTGCTAAATAAAAGCAAAACAACTCCTATTTCATTTTTTTTGTCTAGTTTTTGTATATGCGTTTTTTGCAGTGCAGTTGTGCATCTGTGCAGGGAAATACATACAAATACATGTTAATGCGAGTTTCTCCTTAAGTTTTCTCAAATTGGGAATATGGCTAAACAAGTGGAATGGAATAAGAGCTACAACAGGTGCGTAACAGGTGGCGCTTACTCCCTGGGACTGTGTTCTTTTTTTACATTTTTTTTTAGAATCTGTACATATGAATTTCTCCTTGGGGATTAATAAAGTATCTATCTATCTATCTATCTATCTATCTATCTATCTATCTATCTATCTATCATATAGTGCCTTTCACTTCTATCTATCTATCTATCTATCATATAGTGCCTTTCACTTCTATCTATCTATAATACAGTATCTTTCATATCTATTTAGTATCAAACAAAACAGTTTTGTTGGTAATAAAAATAGGGAAAGATAGATGACATAGTGTCCCTCAAGTGCCTCATAGCAGTGTGTTGACTGTTCCTCTTACTTCCCAGGTGTCATTTCTACCTTCTCTCTGACTGATGCCAGTCAAACTCTCTCCAGCTAAAATCTTCCCAACCCCAAACAGACAGGGCCTGTGAGCTGGTGGTGGCTTTAAATCTCTTCAAAGAGTCACTTCCAGCCATAGTCCTTGTAAAACCAATATGGTATTTTTGATTCTATTTGTCCTACAGTTTTTTCATTTTGTTTTTTTAACTTGAAAATACACTATCTATCTATCTATCTATCTATCTATCTATCTATCTATCTATCTATCTATCTATCTATCTATCTATCTATCTATCTATCTATCTATCTATCTATCTATCTATCTATCTATCTATCTATCTATCTATCTATCTATCTATCTATCTATCTATCTATCTATCTATCTATCTATCTATCTAAGAGAGAAATTAAAACAGAGATACTAAAAACAGGCCAGAGGATCCAATAAAATAGGGAAATAGGAAGAAACAGGTGGAAATGAGACAGGTTAAGAAGTAAAAGCCAATGTGAAGAAGTGTGTTTTAGGCGTGATTTAAATGAGGCGACTGAGGTGGCTTTTCTAACCACTAAAGGTAGGGAGTTCCAGAGCCTGGGAGCACAGACGGAAAAAGCCCTTTCACCACGAGCTTTAAAACGTGCCTTGGGAACAGTTAGGAGCAACTGATCTGCGGATCAAAGAACACGAAGAGGATTGTGAGGATGGAGCAAGACACTCAAATATGCGGGGGCTAGACCGTTTAGTGCCTTATAGGTTAAGAGGAGTATCTTAAAAACATCATCATCATCTGATCGGTCCCCAAGCTGATCATGGCACTGGACACTTTCATGTAGCTGATGCGCCTACAGCAGCGATTGCCTGGGAGTGTGACGATGCGGGTTCTGGCTCCACACTCCCATCTGATTTTGGGAACCCTTGAACCCAACACCGTCGATAATGTAACCGAGTGAGCTAGCCAGTGTAGGCAATAAACAATCGAGCAAGGGGATGGTAAAGTGCAAAAGTGCATTGTGCTTTTATCTATCTATCTATCTATCTATCTATCTATCTATCTATCTATCTATCTATCTATCTATCTATCTATCTATCTATCTATCTATCTATCTATCATATAATAAACCCCTTTAGTAACCATGGTGGAAATAATCAGGTGAGAGAAATATAGCACAAAAGGATATATAAAATGCAGCTTTCGCTCCAAATATACTGTATTCAAAACAATGAAGGGTACACTTAGTCATCACAGTCTAACGCTGAGTCAAGCTTCAGGGGTATCAGTCTGGCCAGTTAGGAAGCACAAGTGATTGTGAATTAACATCACCTGCTTTGGTGCAAATGAAAGTGACAACAGCTGACTTGGAGAGGCAACAGCAAGACATCCCAAAAGGGAATGTTGGCCACAGACAATTGCTCTTTTCTTATCCTTACTGACTGATTCTCCTCTATTTTTGTGTTTCGCTAGTGTCCTTGTCACTCCTGGTAGCATGACGCTGTATCTGGAGCCAATTCAGGTTACTCAAGCAGTTCAGCTCCTCCCGGATGGCACATCCATACATGCTGTTGCAAGAAGGTCTGCTGTGTCCTCCAGCACAGTCTCAAGAGCATGGAGCAGATACGAGGAGATGGGCCGTTACACAAAGAGAGTTAGAGTAGGTCGTAGAAGGCCATTAACCCAGCAGCAGAAAAGGTCCTACAAAATGCCCTCGAGCTGACTACTGGCGTGCATGTTTCTGATCAAACTGTCACAAACAGACTCCATGAGAGTGGCATGAGGGCCCAACATGATCTAGTGGGACCTGTGCTGACAGCCCATCATCATGCAGCTCAATTGGCATTCGCCAGAGAATAAAGAATTGGCAGCTGTACCATTGGTGACATTTTCTTCACAGACAAGAACAGGTTCACACTGAGCACATGTGACAGACATGAAAGAGTCTGGAGACACCATGGTGAATGTTTATGCAGCCTGCAATATCATCCAGCATGACCAATTTGGTGGTGGCTTAGTGATGCTCTGGGAAGGTATATCCTTAGAGGGTCGTATTGACTTCCACGTCTAGGCAACGGTACCCCAGGTACCTGGATGATCTTCAGAGCCATTGTCAGACCTTATGCTGGTGCAGTGGGCCCTGGGTTCCACCTGGTGCAGGACAATGCCTGGCCTCATGTGGCCAGAGTGTGTAGGCAGTTCCTGGATGGTGAAGGCATTGATGCCACCAATTGGCCTGCATGTTCCTCAGAACTGAATCCAACTGAAAACCTCTGGGACGTTAGGTATCAGTGCATAAGACTCTGCTAAGCAGTGTCACAGACTGTCCAGGAGCTCACTGAAGCCCTGATACAGGTCTGGGAACCACCCGCCGTCTCATCAGGAGTATGCCCAGACACTGCCAGGGGTCCATACAGGCACATGGGGGGCCATACACACTACTGAGTCACATTAGGAGTTGCCATAATGAAAATCACACAAGTTGGAATTCCATTCCTGACTTTGCTTTTCGGTGAGATGTTCAATGAGCCCTCAATGAGTTGGTGATTTTGGTTTCTATTGACCATTGTTGCATCATTTTGTTCTCAATAAATTACACAGGATTACTCAGGAAAGATTTTCCTCTTGAATATTTTTGATGTATATATGTGATGTTTAATCATTTATACAGTGCCCTCCGTAATGTTTGGGAGAAAAACCACATTTTTTTGATGTCCCCCTCTGCTGCACAGTTTAAAAGGACAACTCAAACAATTCAGACATCGTGACTAAAGTGCACATCATGGACTGTCATTTCAGGGTACCTGCAGAAATTCCTGTCACACCATGTAGAAATGACAAAACTTTTTCTTGCACTTCCACCCCATTTCCAAAGTGATGCAGAAGATGCACAGATTGCATTTTAGTTCCTTTTTACGAGGGCCAATGCTGCGTATTTGTAGGAATTTAATCAGTTTCTTTCTTTCTTTTTTTTTGTGGTGTACACTCAAATCCATGTAAAGTTTTATTGAATGAGACCCAAGGCCAACTCAATGACACATGCTCAACTGGGCACCATTCACTGACTGTTGATCCCACATACATTGCACAACATTTCCAATCTTCTTGCCATCTTTAGGTCTCTCCTCATATTAGAGCAATCTGAGAACAGACCATTCAACCCAGTCCAATCCACTTAATTTCCTCAAACTTACATCAAGTTGAGTTGGGCCAGTTAAGGAAACTCTGAGACCTGGCCCAACGATGCTTCAGTGTTGTCTTGGCTGTATACCTCAGGCCGTTGTCATGCTGAAAATTGAAATAGCTCTGCAGTCTGAGGTGTCTTAAACTCCAGAGATGGTTTTCTTCAAGGCCCTCTCTGTTTTTTGGCTACAATCATCCTTCTCTCAACTCTGACCAGTCTCTCTGTCCCTACACACGACACATACTGTACTAGGCACCATTCATTGACTGGTTGAGCACATGTACATTACACTAATCTTTCAATCTTCTTGCCATCTTCAGGTCTTCCCATAGGACAAGAACAGGCCATTCAGCCCAACAAAGCTTGCCAGGCCCATCCATCTAATTCCTCCAGATTAACATCAAGTTAAGTTTTGAAGGTCCTCAGAGTCCCACTGTCTACCACCCTGCTTGATCACCTATCCTGTGTCTCTATGGGGTCTAAGGCTGAGCTTTGACAGGGCCAATCAAGTACATTCTAAGACTGTCCTGAAGATGTTCATACATTCTCTTGGCTGAATACTTCACCTTATTGTCATGCTGTAAGTTGAAACATCTCCTCAGTCAGAGGTGCCATGCACTCCAGAGCAGGTTTTCTTCAAGGACCTCTCTATTTTTGGCTGCATTCATCCTTCACTCAACTCCAACCAGTCTCCCTGTCCCTACATATGACTCATACTCTACTGGGCACCATTCACTAACTGGTTGAGCCCACATCCATTATACTAATTTTTTCAGTCTTCTTGCCATCTTCAGGTCTTCCCACAGGACAATAACAGGCCATTCAGCTCAACAAAGCTTGCCAGTTCCATATATCTAATTCCCCCAAAATTTCATCAAGTTGAGTTTTGAAGGTCCTCAAAGTCCTACTGTCTACCATCCTGCTTGGTCGCTTATCCTCTGTCTCTATGGGGTCTAAGGCTGAGCTTTGGCTGGGCCAATGAAGGACACTCTGAGACTTGTCCTGAAGATACTCATACATTCTCTTGGCTGAATACTTCAGGTCATAGCCATGCGAAAATTTGAAACATCTCCAGAGTCTGAGGTGTCTTTCTCTCTGGAACAGGTTTTCTTCAAGGACTTCTCTATTTTTGGCTGCATTCATCCTTCCATCAATTCTGACCAATCTCTCTGTCCCTTCACACGACACATACTGTACTAGGCACCATTCATTGACTGGCTGAGCACATGTACATTACACTAATCTTTCAATCTTCTTGCCATCTTCAGGTCTTCCCATAGGACAAGAACAGGCCATTCAGCCCAACAAAGCTTGCCAGGCCCATCCATCTAATTCCTCCAGACTAACATCAAGTTAAGTTTTGAAGGTCCTCAGAGTCCCACTGTCTACCACCCTGCTTGTTTACCTATCCTGTGTCTCTATGGGGTATAAGGCTGAGCTTTGACAGGGCCAATCAAGTACATTCTAAGACTGTCCTGAAGATGTTCATACATTCTCTTGGCTGAATACTTCAGCTTATTGTCATGCTGTAAGTTGAAACATCTCCTCAGTCAGAGGTGCCATGCACTCCAGAGCAGGTTTTCTTCAAGGACCTCTCTATTTTTGGCTGCATTCATCCTTCACTCAACTCCAACCAATCTCTCTGTCCCTTCGCATGACATATACTTTACTGGGCCCCATTCACTGACTTGTTGAGCCCCACATCCATTACACTAATCTTTCAATCTTCTTGCCATCTTCCGGTCTTCTCACAGGACAATAATAGGCCATTCAGCCCAACAAAACTTGTCAGTTCTATCCATCTAATTCCCCCAAAATTACATCAAGTTGAGTTTTGAAGGTCCTCAAAGTCCTACTGTCTACCACCCTGCTTGGTCACTAATCAAATGTCTCTATGGGGTCTAAGGATGAGCTTTGGCTGGGCTAATGAAGGGCACTCTGAGACTTGTCCTGAAGATGCTTGTAAATTCTCTTTGCTGAATTCTTCAGCTTATTGTCATGCTGTAAGTTGAAACATTTCCTCAGTCTGAGGTGCCATGGACTCCAGAACAGGTTTTCTTCAAGAACCTTTCTAACCCTTCCCTCAACTCTGACCAGTCTCTCTGTCCCTTCACATGACACATACTCTACTGGGCACCATTCACTGTCTGGTTGATCCCACGCACATTACACTAATCTTTCAGTCTTCTTGTCATCTTCAGGTCTCTCCACACATTAGAACAGTCTAGATGAGAACAGGCCATTCATCCCAGTCCTATCCACTTAGTTCCTCCAAACTTACATACATTGACTGGTTGATCCCATGAACTTTACACTAATCTTTCATTTTTTTCTAAATTCACACACGCATTTTCTATTGTCTTCCTTTGTGTTTTTGTTTTTTCTTGCTTCCCTGTTCCCCCTCCATCATCTCTGTTGCTGATAAATTAAATTAGGGACCTATTTTTAACTCTAAAAGTGAGTAATACTCAACAGGATTTCACCATTCAGGACAAGAGAAGTTACTCTTCATATTAAATTTATATTTAATAAAAACATAAAACCCGGAGCAAGAAAGGCGTGATTTTTTTCCCTTCTTTTTTCCCCATTTTTCAAAGGAAGCATCCTCTAAAGCAGGATTTGCTGCTGATTAAACTTTTAAAAGTCTCAGGGCAATGTAGATTTAACAATATCAAGTGTGTCTCTTTGCAAGTTTGAATGAATAATTAAACAAATAAAAAAGAATAAAGTGATTGGGAAAAAAAAAAAAACAAAAAGCGGAGGCCCAAGCTCTTCGCCATGTTGGCCCCTCATACTTATACCAGCCAAGACCACCGTTTAGCGCGTACGCATTTCCGCGGCTGTGCCGAAGCTAATGTCTGTATCAAAAAGCTGACAGATCCAGAGCTAAAGGGGTCTGAACGCGGCTCCTAAATGCCAGTTGTCTGACTCTATCGATGAGCCAGTCCTGCATTATTAATGAAGCCTGCGGCCTGCCTGTTGCCGTTCAGATGGTTTGTGTGCCTAATAGGAGCTCGTTCTGTGAAGAGCCGCACCAGGCAGTGACAGTTCCTGCCTTAAATCGAACAAATGACTGCGGCTTCCTCTGGGGAAGCACCAAGCTAGCAGATGCTTTGCAAGTGTGGGAGGCAAAGAAAGGGGATACCACCTGCTGGAGGGATGCTGGCGGGCCCAAGCAGCTCAACGAATGGCTCGATAAGTCCGGCATATCTGTTTGTGATGCCCACTCTCATGCTTCCATCAAGATGGAATTAAGAAAGTGAAGGGGAGGCTGTAACATGAGAGATAGCAGGCATGAAAGGGATGACATGGTGGGCTCTACTGCCTGAGCCTTCACAATCTGCTGTTTTAGGTGGCACAACGCCTCATGAAAGGTGCTCTGCCCAGCGGGGTCACGCAGTGAGTGTCAGGAGGCTAACCCTGTCATTTGGAGGCCAGTTCTTTATCCACTGCATCATTTTCTTTTACTATAGAAAAACTGACCTTCATCATACTCTGCAACTTTAATGTAAAAAAAAAAACTGTGATTACATTGAGTAGTTTAAGAATGAAGTAGTAAAAGAAATTATTAGGCCTTCATCCATTTATTTATGGATAGGTACCCTGTAAAATGCCATGCATGACTTGACTTGTATGTTTTATTAAAATATTGTAATAAGACAAAAGAAACAAGATAAAGGGTTGAGGACTTCCACGCTACCTTATTTAATGTTTGTAATGCACCATTTGTTGAAATGAAAAATGCAACTCGTATTTTATTACTACACTCATTAAAAATTATATTCCAATAGATGACACCCTGCTTTGTTTACTGTTAAACAAACTGGCCTCAGCCATTTTAAAAAAATGTGTTGTAAAAAAATAATCTATACTAATAAAAGGCAAAGCCCTCACTGACTGACTGACTGGCTGACTCACTCACTGACTGACTGACTGACTGACTGACTCACTCACTCACTCACTCACTCATCACTAATTCTCTAACTTCCCATGTAGGTAGAAGGCTGAAATTTGGCAGGCTCATTCCTTACAGCTTACTTACAAAAGTTAACAGGTTTCATTTCGAAATTCTACACGTAACGGTCATAAATGGAACCTACTTATGTACATATATACCGGCCATAGCCTGCAGCTCGTTCGCCGTGTGAGGCAGAGTTGCGTCTCTCTTCGTCATGCCTCCCACGTAATTGAGTGCCTGCCCATATAAGGCCGTCCGTCAGCGGCAATCCAATAGAAACACTCTTCCGCTAAATATTTGCGGGTTTTGGGCAGTGTTTATGGAAACGAAGATGAGATGGTCAGGGTGGTGTTTGGCACAAACTCAGCGAAACTGCGAGCGAAACTTTTACAGGTGTAATTACCTTAAGTTTCAGAATGAGGGGTTACATGAAATTATTAGGCCTTCATGCATTTATTTCTGGTTAGGTACACTGTAAACTGCCATGCATGACTTGACTTGTATGTTTTATAATACATATTGTAATAAAACAAAAGAAACAAGATAAAGGGTTGGGGACTTCCACGCTATCTCATTTATTGTTTGTAATGCACCATATGTTAGAATGAAAAATGCAAAGTATTTTATTACTACTACTCTATCTATCTATCTATCTATCTATCTATCTATCTATCTATCTATCTATCTATCTATCTATCTATCTATCTATCTATCTATCTATCTATCTATCTGTTTCAGGTCATTTTGTTTGCAACCCAGTAGGCCAAAGCCTCCCAGTTTCCTAAGGTCAGTCTCTCCTACTCTTTAGCAGCCCAGTTAGGATTCTTGTCTGTTTTTGGTGGGTGTACATGACAGACTCAACCATTTCGCTATTTTGTGGTGCCAGAACCACAACATTGCTCTTATCTTTTGAAGGATGGCTCGCCCCCAGGATTCATTGCTCCAGGTAATATTAAAGTACTGGGACCTTAAGCACTTTTAATGAAGAAAGTGGAAGCTCTTTTGCCAGCCTTGTGCCAAGTCAGCCTGGTTCAGCCTTGGCATTAACATGTTGACCCGTCTCTGTAGGTGAGCCGAACAAAACGGAATACGGATTGAGCAGATTTGGAGGGGGGATAAAGCAATGAGCTTCACTCAGGCTGTGCATGTGTGGCCAGCCTAAGATCTCCGTCTCTGGAGGACAGCAAGCTATCTTCAAAGGAGAAGGCGACTCGAGGAAATGCAGGTGCGCTCTTTAACGCATGAAAAAATGATCATAGAGAGTCACCGGGGGGACGGCTTGCCAGGGTGTTTGGATCAGTTCACTTATACCTGAATTATGCAGTCATGGGTGGCAGACCTGCTCAGAGAGCTGCTGTCTGGAGGTAGGCATGTTTGAATTCACTTTAATGGTGTCAGTCGTACACCACACTTTGTAATAAATTTCAATTATTTATGTATTCCTTTGTAACTAGGTTGTGGGAGCGTTAACCCTTCTGTCTCACAGTTCTAGAGACTTGGGTTCAAATCCATGGCCGCCCGGGTAGTGTTTGGCACACTTTAGTTTACTCCTAAATATTAGGTTAAAGGATTGCCCCACTCAAACATCATAACTCCTATCTATTATTCACTCCTAATTGTTTGTACTGATAGCTGAGATCATTTGGAATCTCATGTTTTCATGGACTGCAGTGGGCTGGCAATGTTGGCAGTGTTTCCTGCCTTGCGCCCTGTGTTGGCTGGGATTGGCTCCAGCAGACCCCTGTGACCTCCAGTTAGGATATAACGGGTTGGATAATGGATGGATGGATGGATGTTTTCATGGAGAATGGAGAAAACAACAAAACTGCAATATCATGCCAGGATGAGGCGGGGAGGGGGTAGGGGCACTGTCACTTAAAGTATCATCTCTTTTTTCCTCTGCAGTGCCGAGAAGACACCCAAATGAGGGCAGGTAGTCCCCACCCATTCACTCTAAGAGGCCCCGCCTCTTCCTATTGGGACCGTAGGGAGCTCAGTTTGGGAAAAGTGTCCCCACATGGCAGAACTCCTTGATATGAGAGAGTCGACCATCTCTGACAACTCAATTGACTAAGTGGGCATTTATTTTGCCTGTTTTCAGGTTGTGCCATTGCACCCAAAATTTTGTTTTGTTTATTGGACTTTGGCAGTAAATGGGGAAGCCTGAATGGCACCTCAGCTATTCTTTGGGTCTCTTCTGATTCCTTCATCATTAACTATATACGATATATATATGTGCCCCATGGTCGCTTCGTTCCCCCCGGGCACGCTACGCTAAAGCCACTTGTAAAGGGGGGTGGGGGCTGAACGCATGCTAAGGAGATGCGGACGGATCAGCTGCTGGCATACGCTGCTGCCGCCAAGCTGTGTGTTCTGCTTGTCACGCTGCGAGTCGATCATTTAAAAGCCTGTACAGCAACTGTCCTTCTGTCTCACTGCCTTGTCACGTGGGATGTGAAAGTGTCTTCCGAGAAGATCATGTATCGACCCAAGATTTTTCTATTGTAAAAGAGAGATATAATGTAGAAGAACAGCCCGGCAACAGACAGACACTGAGACACAATAACCAAAAACATGCACGTTTATTAATCTTTGGCAGAACACAATGCACAAAGCCCAATAAAGCTCAATCGTTTCTTCCTTTCTCCAACCGCCTCTACTCCTCTCCCACAAGCTCTGTCTTCTTCCTCCCGACTCCGGCTCCCCAAGCTCTCTCATGCTCTCTCTCTCGCTCGCTCGATGCACAGGGAGAGACTGAACACGTGCAGAAATCATCGCCGCATATGAACCAGAAGGGAAACTGGCTTGTTTGTACGTGTTCTGAGACGTTCGTGACCAGAGGTTCCACTGTATATATATATATACATATATACATATATTCTGGTGGACAGCCGGACCCATACCCAGCCGAGACGCCCCTTTGGCACTACAGCCGGGGGAACAGCCATGGTGTCCCCCAGAACACTTGGTGGCAGCCCCCCTGGGTTGCATCTGGGCCACAGGCATGGCATGCCTTTTGGGCTCCATGGCCACCGCCAGGGGTAGCTGAATGACTTAACGAGCCCATCTAGGCTGTGATGCAGCCACACCCGGAAATGCAGCCTAATTAGGCTAAGTACCACCTGAAGCACTTCCAGGTGGGTTTTTGAAGAAGCCTACAGCCACTAATCAAGGCGCCAGAGTTGGGGAGTGGAGAACAAAGCTGCCTTGGACTAGTGGAGGAAGAAACAGCTTGGTGTTTTGCTTTATTGTGGGGTGTTTTGAGGACTGTGTTGTGCCTGTGGGACACGGGGAAGACGTGACCCACAGGTGAAGAAAATAAATCTTTGTGTTTTATTTTAGGTGCCTATATAGCGCCTTTCACTATATATATATATATATATATATATAATATATATAGTGAACAATAAATATAAAATCTGGCTTTATTTTTTTGTTTGGAAGAGCTTGTCGTAAATGGTACAATAAGACATTCGACAGCGGCATTGAGATTTCCGAGGCCTTTTATAGACACAAAGAGGAAGTAGGATAACAATAAACTGAGTTGGCAGGAAATGAAAAGGTGGAAATGACGTCTTCTTCGGTGGACGGGCAGCATCATCAGATGAAGCCGGAAATGAAGTCATTTGCGTTGGGACCGGAGATCATTACAGGACGGAGGTGACGTCTTGGATGGCGTAAACTGGAAGCGGAGAGATCATGGAGAGCTGGAAGTATTGTAGTTGTGTGGAATCGAGGTATTTTACGGCTGTTGTTCTTCTGTTTTTCTGTTGATGAGAAGAAAAAAGCATTAGTACTCTGTCCTGTTCCCCCGTCGTTCTTACCTTCACGCTCGTTTGGGCCCTTTAGCTGCCATAAGTGCATTGGTGTAACTATATATATATAGGGCGGCACGGTGGTGCAGTAGTAGCGCTGCTGCCTCGCAGTTAGGAGACCCGGGTTCGCTTCCTGGGTCCTCCCTGCGTGGAGTTTGCATGTTCTCCCTGTGTCTGCGTGGGTTTCCTCCGGGCGCTCCGGTTTCCTCCCACAGTCCAAAGACATGCAGGTTCGCTGGATTGATGATTATAAATTGGCCCTAGTATGTGCTTGGTCTGTGGGTGTGTTTGTGTGTGTCCTGCAGTGGGTTGGCACCCTGCCCGGGGTTGGTTCCTGCCTTGTGCCCTGTGTTGGCTGGGATTGGCTCCAGCAGACCCCCATGGCCCTGTATTCGGATTCAGCGGGTTAGAAAATGGATGGATGGATATATATATATATTTACTGTGAAAGCTCAGGAATGCCAGAGAGCCCCACATCCCAACACAAACACAGCCCTGGGTTCAAATAAATAGGTGTTCATTACACAAACACCTTACAAAAAGCACCAAAGCACAAGTTATCTCTCCTCCAATCACCTCTCTTCTTTCCACCGAACTGCCCTCCTCCAGTTGAGTGTCCCTCATCCTCCTCCCAGCTCCGATTCACCTGGCCAAAGCAGTGTTGTCCCTTTTATTGAGCACTTCCAGGTCACAGGAAAGTCCCACATAACAGAAAGTACATTTTCCTGCAGTGCCTTCTTGTGGCAACCATGGATGCTAATATCAAGGACTGCTGCCACCTATTGACTGGGAGGAATAAACACCCCACAGAGACAGTCCTTCTCTGTCCTCCTCCTCTGTCCCAGCCAGGGATTGTGCCACATATACGTCCAGTCGGGATGGCTGTCCATTCATCTGGGGCTTCCTGCTCAGGTAAGGAACCATCTTTTCTGCTGGTCGGGATGTCCATCCATCTATTTGGTGAGCCTTGTCCTGGTATGACATCCTTCCCTGTCTCAGCTGGAATGCCTTTCTGCCCCCTTGGGGCCCCTGTCTCCTTATGGGGATGCCCATCCATCCCGTGTGCCACCTACTATATAAATATATAATAGGTACCAGACAGGATTCGTACCTGGCTGGGTGGATGGGCTTACCAAGAACAGTTTCTCCTCCCCCACATGATAGATGGCATTGTAACTCAGGCTATACCTGATCGGGACTCCTACAGAGTGGAATGAAGTTTGGAGTTCGGAAATACCGCCATGTCAGGGTCTTTGGGGACCGCTGGAGTGCGGAGGGTGCTGATCTGGTTTCTGCATGACCTGGAAATTCTCCGGATGTCCTGGACAGGAGACTGGTGGCAGTTCCTGGGTCTCATTTAAATGAACGCCCACTGCCTCACTTAAGTCGAGTCAGTGGGCAAAATTCTTTTGGAGGAAGAAGCAGGAATTGTAAAATTGTCTATTTTACTGGTAATTGTATGAGGAAGACATTTTGTCAAACAGAAGTCATTTATTTGATCCTGGAATTGTGTTGAGTGTTGCTGTGTCTGTGGTTTGGAGCTCAGTGGCACAAAGTGTGCTTATAATTTAAAAGGTTTTACAGGTCCCTGCCAAAAAGGCAGGCAGAAATCCTGCCGACTACACCAATTGTGATCCCCGCAGACAAAGTAATGTGTGAAGTATTAAATTACATATTTGTGGTCAGAGGGGACCCCGGACTTCACCTAAGCACCTGTGCGCCAGCCTTTAATCCTATGAAACGAATCGACTGACTTAAACGGGCAGTTTGAAAGAATCAGATTAGTGAAGTGAATCGAAATGGGCATCGCTTAGTGACACAGGGCAGGAACCTCGCCAGGACAGTCAGGTTTAGCACATTTTCGAACATCTGGCTGGGTGGCTCCCTAGGTGGGATTCCACTGTCGGGGCTCAAGTGGGTCACTCTAGTGAGGAAAGCAAACGTGGCGAGTGATTCCACCTCACGGAATGCACATGAATTAATCAGCGAGCTCTTTTATCACTCTTCACGTCGGCATGCACTGGATATTTTTTGCCAGCCGCTGCTTTGATTTCAGCTCACACGGCCGCCGTCATCTGATGGCCATTTAATTTTTGACCTTGTAATTGCTTCTGAGAGAACACCGTGTTTGCATTTTCATTTTAATTAATTCCATGGCATGCCAGAGTTCAACAAACTTTCATTGAAAACATCTGCTCCCTGTCCCAAAAGTGATAATTACCAACATGCTGTATTGACTCTTATATTGATGTAGAACTAATTTTTAGAAATATGTATTCTTTAACCTTGAGTCCAGATTCGGCAATGAAATGGATTGGAATGAAAATTATTATTCATATTACATGTACAGTAAAGTGATAAAAAGAAACATGATTTATTATTTAAAAAAAAAAAAGGTTTCCTTATTGAGCCTTCTAGTTTCTGAGCCTGATTGTTAAGTCAAGTCAAGTCATTTATTTACACGCCACATTTAAAAAGAACAGGAGGTGACCCAAAGTGCATTCCAGTTAAAACGTATTAACTCTTTCAGGGCGAATGTCGACTTTTGTCGAAATTTGGGGGTAGAAGACGGTAATCGGCTTGTAAATTTGCACCAAACTCGTCATTACGTTTTAGTTTGACTATCTTTGCTAGAGGTTGGCACCCTGCCCAGGATTGGTTCCTGCCTTGTGCCCTGTGTTGGCTGGGATTGGCTCCAGCAGACCCCCGTGACCCTGTATTTGGATTCAGCGGGTTAGAAAATGGGTGGGTGGGTATCTTTGCTAGAAGGAGATTGAGCTTCGGTGATGTGACCTCGTATGAGCAGCACAGAGCAAACAGCCTCTAAAATGGCATCGACATCTGACGAGAAACCAAAGCAAAATACCCCGTGGACGACATTTTTTCTGTATTATCACGGAATCGGACTGATTTTGATGCAAGTGATTTGAGAGAGGGAGAACCAAAAAACGAAAGTGAACACCCCAGCGTCAGCTAATCGTGGTGCTGGACACATTCGTGTAGCTGACGCACTTGCAGCAGCGTTCGCCTGGCGGGGACCACCACTTACAATGACAGGAGGTACAAAGCAGATTGCTTCGCACTGCGACTGCCACCGCCGCCCACCCTCTGTGCGGAGACACCCGGGCAACCAGCCCACCGCACACTTCTGCTGACCCATCAAGCCACCCCTGCACATCTGCTGCTGCCTGAGACCGCCATACGGGCACCAACAGCGCACAGCAACAGACGTTTCATGTTGATTTAGGAATGAAGCCATCGCTTTGCGTGCTTTTCAGAAAACGGAGCTTTTTGGGAAAAAAATATTCAGCCCTCAAAGAGTTAAGTAACAAATACTACATACTCCCTGCCTGGAGTTTGCATGTTCTCCCCGTGTCTGCGTGGGTTTCCTCCCACAGTCCAAAGACATGCAGGTTAGGTGCATTGGCGATTCTAAATTGTCCTTAGTGTGTTGGGTGTGTGGGTGTGTGTGCGCCCTACGGTGGGCTGGCACCCTGCCCGGGTTTGTTTCCTGCCTTGCGCCCTGTGTTGGCTGGGATTGGCTCCAGAAGACCCCTGTGAGGATATAGTGGGTTGGGTAATGGATGGATGGATACTACATACAGAATAAAATATGTAAATAAAAAAGTAGTATGAATAACATAGTAGAATATTAAATGTACAAATAGCATGAAAAAATGCATACAAGAGTTAAGAAAATAAAAAATGTAATTAAAAATAACAATTGAAATGACGTGAAGTGAAGTGGAGTGGAGTGAAGAAGTGGGTACGAGTTATTAAAATCAGATTCAAAGTAACATATTAGTGGACTGCACAAAAACCCCTGGAGAACCTCAGACTGACATGAAAGCAAGAGAATAGAGATGGGCCTTTAATTAGAACATTAGGACAGCGTTTCTCAACCTTTAAGTATTTGCGACCTGAGTTTTCATAAAAGTTTTAATCGTGCTCCCCCATCATTTTTTTGAAATTTTGATACATATTTTATTATACCTACTTAACTTTTATCGACATTTATCTAACTCTAAAATGTATTGTTTTAGTATCAGAATGTAGTTTAAGTCAATTTGTTTTGGTTTCAACAGATTTTTTTTCATATTTTTGATTCTTGTTTTCTTTTTTTCACATCTTTGCACCCCCCCTTTTTGTTACTTTGCGCCACCCCCTAAGGGGGCCCATCCCACAGGTTGAGAACCACTGCATTAGGACAATCAAACTAAAAGAAGTGGCAGTTCAGGGTGTGGTGTGTAGATGGGTGCAGAATTGGCTCAGACACAGGAAGCAAAAGATGATGGTGTGAGGAGCCTCATCAGAATTGGCCGATGTTAAGAGAGGTGACCAGTAGGGGGCAGTGCTAGGGCTGCTGCTATTTTTAATATATACAAAATGGTTTAGATAGGAATATAAGGGACAAGCTGGTGAAGTTTGCAGATGATACCAAGATTGGTGGATTAGCAGATAATTTAAACAGAAGGACTTGGACAGCAGACAGGCTTGGGCAGATTTGTGGCAGATGAAATTTAATGTCAGTAAATGTAAAGAATTACAGATAGGAAGTAAAAATGTGAGGATTGAATACACAATGGGGGGTCGGAAAATTGAGAGTCCACCTTATGAGAAGGATTTAGGAGTCGTAGTGAACTCCAAGCTATCGATTTCCAGTGTGGAGAAGCCATTAAGAAGGCTAACTGAATGTCAGTTTATATAGCGCCTTGATGTGTGGAGTACAAGTCACAGGTGGTTCTGCTCAAGCTTTATAACTCACTGGTGAGGCCTCATCTGGAGTCCTGTATGCAGTTTGGGTCTCCATAAAGACATAACAGCACAAGAGAAGGTCCAGAGAAGAGCGACTTGGCTGATTTCAGGGCTACAGGGGATGAGTTATGAGGAAAGATTAAAAGAGCTGAGCCTTTACAGTTTAAGAAAAAGAAGATTAAGAGGAGACATGATTGAAGTTTTTAAAATTATGAAGGGAATTAGTCCAGTGGATTGTGATGGTGACTTTAAAATGAGATCATCAAGAACACGGGGACACAGTTGGAAACTTGTTAAGGGTGAATTTCACACAAACATTATGAAGTTTTTCTTTACACAAAGAACGATAGACACTTGGAATAAGCGACCAAGTGGTGTGGTAGACAGTCAGACTTTAGGGACTTTCAAAACTCGACTTGATGTTTTTTTGGAAGAAATAAGAGGACAGGACTGGCGAGCTTTGTTGGGCTGAATGGCCTGTTCTCGTCTTGATTGTTCTAATGTTCTCATGTATTTTCAGATGATGATGACTGCCTTCTAAGGTGCTATTTCTTGGAGCTCCTGATATCATTTTTAAGGTGAAACCCATAAAAAGTATGTATATTACATTATATGGTGTGAAATATGGCTGGCAGCTTATCCCAGCCAATACCCCCAAGCCACCAGATGGAGCCCTCCCTGCAACATGGAGGTGTCCCGAATTCCAGCAGGGCATCATGGACTTTGGAGTTGTAATTCACAGCCCTGCTGGATACTGTGGGGCCTCCAGGGGACGCTGCAGGGAGGCTCAAGGACTTGTATTTTCAGTATAGCCCGGAAGTACTTCCCAGTCACGGGGGAAGAGGAAATGACGTACTTCCAGGCTGAAGAAAAGCAGTTTTCACCTGACCCAGAAGTGTTATGAAACCATGTGGACGGAGGGATAGGAAGACTTTAAAAGGATTGTGGGAGATCACAGCAGTGTGCTGAGTTGGGAGGAAGGGTGACCGAGCTGCTGGGAGGTGTGGAGGATTGGTTATTGTTATTATTGTATTATTATTATTATTATTATTATTATTATTATTATTATTATTGAAAGTATAGTAGAGGTGAAGGTGCTTGGTGCACTTTATCGTATTAATAAAATAATTTCTGGGACTTTTATCTGGTGTCTGGCATGTGGTCTGAGGGTTCAAGGGGATGACAGTGCCCCTATTTTTCACAACGGATACATTTTTAACTTCCTTTAAATAATGCATACTATAATTAAACATGTGGGGACGCCGTGGCACAGCGGTAGTGACGAGTTGATGCCCCAGCCGGGGATTTTTCCTGCTTCGCGCTTTAGGCTTGCTGGGACAGGATGGAATAATTAAACATGTACTATGAAGATATTTCAATGTTCCTTAAAAGTTTTGGAGAATCAGCGTTCTAAGCTTGCAGGTGTCTTGAGCTTTGCCGGGCTGAATGGCCTGTTCTCGTCTAGATTGTTCTAATGTTCTAAGAGGCCATTGAGCCCATTAAGTCCTATCCACCTTGCCAGTCCGATCCACTGAATTCTTCAAAAAAACATCAAGTCGTGTTTTGAAAGTCCCGAAAGTCTTATTGTCTACCACGCTCTGTGTAAATTTAAACTCATCGATGGCAGGGCAGGACTCCATGTTGGACAGCAGACTACTCCAAATTCTGGGGACAGCTACAGAGAAAGCCTGCTCGCCTTTGGTTTTGAGACATGAATGAGGAACTGAGAGGAGCTATGGTGAAGATGTGACTTTGGGCTGCATACAGAAAGAGAAGATCTGAAATGTATTGAGGGGCTAAGACATTGAGTGCTTTAAAAACAAAATCAACTCTATATTTCACAGGTAGCCAGTGCAAATGAGCCAGGACAGGGGTGATGGGCTGTCTTTTCATCAACAGTTTGTGAGGCTGAGGGACTATGAGTTAGAAATGGTGGTGTGTAATACTGGAGCACCTCAGGGAGCTGTCCTGTCTCCCTTCCCGTTCACTGCCCATGCAACACCAGCACTTGCCATCTACAGAAATGTTCAGATGACTCGTCCATCATGGGCTGTGTTAATAATGGAGACAAGTCACAGTACAGGAAGGTCGTGAAGAACTTCATCTTGAGGTGCAGGGACAACAATCTGCAACTCAACATCAGCAATACGAAACTTAGTGGTGGACTTTAGCCGTGCCAAGAAGCCTCTGAGACCCGACACCATCGGGGGGAGGATGTGGAAGTGGAAGTACCAGCAAACTGGGCTGGTCTGACAACACCAGAAGGGCCACAGCAGACTGGACTTGCTAATGAATATCAGAGTCAAATGATCCATTCAAAAGAAGGTGGTCTTCCAGCTGTGGTCATCTAATAAGAACACTGGAAGTGGATGGACCATCAACCAGCCAGCAGTGATCAAGCTATGGTCATCTAGTACAATGCAATACAATACAGTTTATTTTTGTATAGCCCAAAATCACACAGGAAGTGCCGCAATGGGCTTTAACAGGCCCTGCCTTTTGACAGCCCCCCAGCCTTGACTCTCTGAGAAGACAAGGAAAAAGTGTGAAAAGTGTGAAATCAGCAACCATGACACTCATCAGACAGTGGTCACCCAGCTGTGGTCATCTATTATGAACCCTGGAGGTGCTCTGTCCACTCACTAAATAACAACTGGATAGTTTTGGCCATCTAGTATGAATATCAGAGTGAAATGCTCCATTCAACAGAAGGTGGTCTTCCAGCTGTGGTCATCTAACAAGAACACTGGAAGTGGATGGACCATCAACCAGCCAGCAGTGATCTAGCTATGGTCATCTAGTGTGAAAACAGCAACCATGACACTCATCAGACAGTGGTCACCCAGCTGTGGTCATCTATTATGAACCCTGGAGGTGCTCTGTCCACTGACTAAATAACAACTGGATAGTTTTGGCCATCTAGTATGAATATCAGAGTCAAACACTCCACTCAGCAGAAGGTGGTCTTCCAGCTGTGGTCATCTACCATGAACCCTGGAAGTACATGGACCATCAGCTAGCCAGCAGTGATCTAGCTGTGGTCATCTACTGTGAACACCGCACCCATGTACTACACTCTAGTGTGAACCTTGGAGTCCAACAGTCCATGTCACTGAACTGACCGCTAAGCCATGCTGAACTAATGTGAAAAGAGGAGCCATTCTATACACTCATCAAACAGCAGTTGCCCATCCATGGTCATCTAATGTGACCATTTGAGTCATACATTCTACTTGTCAGATGGTGGCCATCCAACTGCAATCATCTAAAGTCAACCTTTGAACCTAACAGTTCATTCCCTGGATAGTGACCACAAAGCCATGGTTATCTATTGTGAGGTACTCTGTCCACAGACAAAATAGCATCTGGACAGTTGTGGCCATGTAATATTGGAGTCAAACACTCCACTCAACAGATGGTGGCCTTTAGTCAGGGGCCGCGTGAGATGGAGCTGATGCCCTAATGGGCTAGAAAGACCACAAAAAGGTCAATGTAGGTGTAAGCAGTTAGTGTACGTGCCCGGGCATATGTTGTAGGGGTGCGGAGTAGCCACTACTTTAACTTGAAGCTCCATGGTCAACTCAGGAGACAGTGGCCTCACTTCTGTGGTCATCTAACAGGAACACTGGAAGTGCATAGACCATTAGCCAGCCAGCAGTGTTCCAGCTGTGGTCATCCAGTGTGTAAACAGCACCCATGACACTTGTCAGACAGTGGTCTCCCTGCTGTGATCATCTATTATGAACCCTGGAGGTGCTCTGTCCACTGACTAAATAACAACTGGATAGTTTTGGCCATCTAATATGAATATCAGAGTCAAACGCTCCACTCAGCAGAAGGTGGTCTTCCTGCTGTGGTCATCTAACATGAACCCTGGAAATACATGGATCATCAGCAATGCCTAATGTGAACACTGCACCCATGTACTAAAATCGCCAAACAGTCTCCTCATAGCTCTCATTATCTAGTGTGAACCTTGGAGTCCAACGGTTCATGTCACTGAACAATGACCTCTAAGCCATGCTGAAGTAATCTGAAAGAGGAGCCATTCTATACACTCATTAGACAGCAGTCACCCATCCATGGTCATCTAATGTGACCATTTCAGTCATACATTCTACTTGTCAGATGGTGGCCATCCAACTGCAGTCATCTAAAGTCAACCTCTGAACCTAACAGTTCATTCACTGGTTAGTGACCACAAAGCCATGGTCATCTATTTTGAGGTACTCTGTCCACTGACAGAATAACAACTGGACAGTTGTGGCTATATAATATCGGAGTCCACTTAGCAGATGGTGGCCTTTAGTCAGGGTGGGTTGAGATGGAGCTGATGACCTGATGGGCTAGAGAGAGGAGAGAGGAGGGGTTAGGAGCGCGCACTGATACACCCACTACATGACAAATCAACTCAGGATCCCAGATTAGGACCCGAGTGCAGCCATGCAACGGGTGACACCTCAGCACCACACTAGTTCAGAAGGAGTAGAACAATGGGAGGTTTTTTATGGTGACTGGAGGGCCAATTCTGCCACCAACCCCCTGGTTTTTCCCTGAAGGTTGGAGGGTCTACTTTCAGGGCTGGATGCAGATTATCATCATACCCAGGACGGAGCAATTTCAGGTTAAGGCCCTTGGCTCAGGGGCCCAACAAAGTAGAGTCACTTTTGGCGTTTATGGGATTCGAACCGGCAACCGTCTGATTACCAGTGCAAATCCCTAGCCTCAGATCCACCACTCTGAAGGTCAATGTAGGTGTAGGCTGTTGGTGCACATGCTGGGCATACGCCGTACGGGAGTGGCCACCATTGTGACTTGGAGCTCCATAGTCAACTCAGGAGACAGTGGCCTCACATCTGTGGCCATCTAACATGGAGATTGGAAGTACACTGCCGGACGGAGGACACAAGGCCAAAAAAGGAGGACATGTCCTCCTTTTCCCGAACGTCTGGTAACCCTGGTTATATGAGGATGATGTCATTTTTTTTTAAGTCGTTAACAGTATTTTCAACCAAATTTTTATTCTGCTTTTCCAGGTGTTCCAGTTATTTCTAATTAGCGGGTCTGACACTGAAGTTGTTGCTGCTTTCATCATCCCGGGTGTCTGCTGTGCTGGCTGTTAATTGTCACTCTTAAGGGAGCAAACTACATAGGAAAAGGGGAAAATAATACAAACACAACAAAAGAGAGTTAAGCATTTATAGCTTTAGAAAAAAAAAATTAATGTCTTATAAATGTAAAAACCATACTGTTGTGTTTTTGCTGAATGTAGATTAAGAGAAGAGTAAAAAGGACCGGCTAATTAAATGAGATCAGTTGTTATCAATTATTATGACCGATTGTGAGTCTGGTTGGAACAAAAACCTGCAGCCACAGTGGGACCCTAGGACCGAGTTTGGGAACCACTGAATTAGATAAATAATTTATTATTTCTTGTTGCGTGATTAAAGTTCTCAACAGGACATAAGATGACCTACCTCTTACACAATGGCATTGTGTTGAGTTACAGATGTTATTAAGCATAACGATGTTAACCCCGAGCATGACTCAGGTTTGGACTTCTTCTCAAATATGGTTAAGCCCGAGTCAGACTTCGGGGTGACGTGTAACGAGCCACTTTACAGTGTTAAGTTCAAATAACCCTCAGGACAGAACTCTGTCCAAAACATTGTGCTGCAGAAAAACTAAAATGAATATACAGTATATCCATCTGTTCTGACATTTTATGGTAGCTCATTCATATTCATGAGTGGGGCGGAGCCTTCAAGCAAAATCACACAATGGCAAATGAAAAGCCAGTTTTAGAACAAACTGAAACCAAACCATTGTAAGGATCGAGTGATGGTGATGAGGATGTGAATTGGCCATCGGACATTGACAAGGACCAGGAAGCTGATGTCTGTTTGGTGGATTCCGACCTGCCAAGTAACAGTGATGTTTGGTTTTAATGCTCTTCTTTGTTCATTTACGGGTAGCTCTGGTCTAAAGACGTCAGTTCATCGTGATTAGCTGGACAGTTTATGATTTGTCGAAAAACACACTGTCACAAAAAGACTCCAGGCAGTCAAAAAGGTTTGGGGCAGCCACCCAAATATTATGATTCTGGCTGCAAAAGGACTGAGTCCAAAACAGAACTGAATATGTGGAGGTAAGAACCTGGAACCAGAAGTGACTTCTTTGGGACCGGAAGTGACATCATCCAAGGCGCCAGGGCCAGAAGTGATGTCATCAGAGGAACCGGAACCTGGTGGGATTTCCCAGGAATGGTCTGCAACTTGACTCAGTTGATTGAGCTGCCCTGTGGGACATCCTGAGGATTTGCGGGATCCTCTCGAGGTTGCTGAAATATCATGGCCAGCCTGCACACTGGTACTGTGAGTGCTGTGAGGAGTGGAGGCAGGACCTCTGCGTTTTTCCTAGTTGATTCTGGGGTTCGTCAGGGGTGTGTTCTGCTCCTACTCTGTTCAATGCTTGTATGGACTGGGTGTTGGGCACCAGCGGCTGTGGGGCATCTGTTGGTGAAGAAAGGTTCACGGATATTGACTTTGCTGACTTTGCTGTGATCTTCACGGAGTCAATGGAGGCCCTGATCGGGGCGCTCGAGAGACTGAGCGAGAAGTCTGAGTGTCTGGGCTTGTGAGGGTCCTGATAAAAACCAAATATCCAGGCTTTTAATGACCTCTTGGGCACGGAGAGAGTGTCCACCTTGTTGAAAGGTTTACTTACCTTGGCAGTGACATTCATGACTCTGGTGACTCTTCCTATGAAGTCAGTAGAAGGATTGGGAGAGCATGGGGGGTCATGAGGTCGCTGGAAAGGGGTGTGTGGCACTCAGATATCTCAAAATGATGAAGGTCCAATTCTTTAGAGTCCTGGTGCTTCCTGTCTTGCTATATGGTTGCGAGACATGGACGCTATCCAGTGACCTGAGATGAAGACTGAACTCCTTTCGTCCTGTGTCTCTCTGGAAAATCCTTGAGTACCGTTGGTTTGACTTTGTGTTGCTCATGGAATCCCGAATGAGGCACATGACCTGCATTGTGAGGGAGCGTCAGTTACGGCCCTACAGCCATGTGGCGCACTTCCCTGAGGGTGATCCAGCTCGTAAGATCCTCATTGTTGGGGACCACAGTGGCTGGCCCAGGCAAAGGAGTCACCCACATAACACCTGACTACTTTGCCTCCGCTTAGCTAGCAAACGAGAGAACTGCTTAACGGATTTAGATCTGATTTTTTTTTCTAGAATTTGCTTGAACATTCTGGTTGATTTTGAAACTTCTCTCATTGCAATAAATATAACTAGCCCACCCGCGGCGTACCATATGCCGCATAATCAGGCCGGTTTTTAAATTATTTTTAAGCACAGGGAGAAAATTAACATTTGAAAATGTAATAAATCAGCAAGAAAAGCAACATTGTAACAATGCACAGAACGAACCAACACACAATCGTCTGTGACTGAAAATTGAAGGACCGCCATCGTGCCTTCTCTTGCCAGACGGAGGGATGGGGGTGCACGGTGCGGAGTGTGGAACGGGAGGAGAGGAGAAGGACGTCCATTCAGCTCCCTTCGTCATGCTAGTCTGCTGATATGTCGTTCAGTATGCACTGCCCGCTCATGTGCCCACCTCCAACTCGCCACTTGAGTCATTGGCTGCTTTTCTATATTTAATCCACCAAGACAGCCGACCACGGTAGTAGCGAGGTGGGAGGGGGGTGTGCACAAAGGGTAGGGACGCAACCAGTGGGAGCGTATGAGTCGCACTTAGTGGGAATTCCACGGTTTGCAGCCCGAATGGGGTTCAACGGCTTACCCACGCCTCTCTGCGCCGGGTAGACACACGCTCAATCTCATACATAATTATTTATTGAATGCTAAACACTTCTGGAAAGACACGGTTGTCTTAAACGGGTTGGTGTGAGAATACAACAGTAAGTGAATGAAAAGATGGAACTCTGGAGAGAGCAAAATACAACACAATAGTGAAGCCGCGGTATAACAAACGCTGCATAATTATTTATTGATGGTTGAACACTTCTGGAAAGATACAGTTGTCTAAAAAGGGAGGGTTTGAGGATACAACAGAAAGTGAATGAAAAGATGGAACTCTGGAGAGGGCAACATATAATTGTCCGTGAGTGGAGAAGACGCATGTTTGACGTGGATGCGAATTGCTGTATGTAGCGTGTAAAACAGTTTGCTATGGTGCACGAGGTCGTGCGTCGTAACCGAAAACTCGGTTTTTAAAGACTGCTTACTTCATTGTGTTTTAACTTCAGTTGTAAAGGATTGTTTTAAGGATCCCATGGGATACCCCTCGCAAACCGTTTCACACGCTGCATATGGCGATCCACCTCTGAGAGAAACATGCCTCTATGAACAGTCAACGTGGCTCGGAGGTACATGAGGCCTCTACGACAGACAAATATTAATGACGCCGTTCTTTCTGAGTCGTCGCATCCGAGTTGGTGGGCGTGGCTCTGCGAGTTATCGTCGTATCCAATGGTCTTGGAGTTGGTGGCCGTGGCTCCTCCCTGCGTGCGCCATAGGCATCTTACTTGTCAGCGGCTTAGTGAATCCACGCCCCTTCCGGCATGCTTTCCATAGGTGTCTTGCCTTAGTGAATTATATATATAGATAGTTTGCTTACAGGATTGATATATATATATATATATATATATATATATATATATATATATATATATATATGTATATATATATGTGCAAATCTGAGACTGAGGCTGTGGGCCAAGAGGAGGGGGCGGGTCCCTCCTCACTCACGTGACAGCCTCGGGGTGTGTCTCCGCTTAGCTAGCGAATGAGAGAACTGTTTAACAGACTTAGATTGGGGTTTTTTTCTATAATTTGCTTGAACATGACTTCTCTCATTGCTCTAAGAATCAAAGTTTGGTTACAGGAGCGATATATTCATGCTAATCCGAGGCTGAGGGCCGAGAGAAGAGGGAAGAAGTGTGATGTCAGGAGTGGGGAGCCATGCAGGACCCTCCTCACACACGCGCCAGCCTCCGTTTGAGCCGCTCTACCTCTGTGCTTTGGAGCGGACCTTTTCTCCGCTTAACTAGCGATACCTGTTTGATTATTGGTTTTTAAAGTCTGTCCTGTTTCACAATTATGTGGGTGGAGCTGCAGGGGATGGATAGTTTAATCGAAAAGCTTTAAAAGACACTTACAAGGCGAGTGATGTCTACGGTCGCATCGAGACAAAGAGAAGTGTGTAGAGAGAGGTTCTGATTGCTGCGTACCACAACTAATCAGACCCAGGGGTTTATAAACCTTAAAGACACGTGTCAGGCCTGACTGATACAAGAGATAAAGGGGTGCCTACGTGAGACACAAGGGGTGTATTGTATTTAAATGCTTATTATGGGACCCCCATGTGTTACCTGAGTTTCATAGACATTTATGACACCACTGTGAGTGTGGGACGTGAGTGACAGGTGTGTTGATGAATGCCAAGGAAAAGGGGGAGCGCAGCTAAACAAAAAACAGTAATAGTTAACAGCATGTGGGGTACAACACCCCGACTCCTCTCTTCTGTCTCATCCCCTTATCAATACACCCCATAAGTGCAGAGTCATCTGAGACGATCTACAAGTGACGTCAGCTGCTGTTATATTTCTAGTCGGAGGTGTGCAGAGTGAAGAGAAGAGAAGAAAAGGGAAGGGAAGGGAAGAGAAGAAACAGATGAGAAGAGAAGAGTAAAAAGGGAAGGGGAGAGCAGAGAAGAGAAGAAAGAGAAGAGAAGGAAAGAGACGAGTAGAGAAGAGAAGAAAAGGGAAGGGGAGAGCAGACAAGAGAAGAGAAGAAAGAGAAGAGAAGGAAAGAGACGAGTAGAGAAGAGAAGATAAGGGAAGAGAAGGGAAGGGAAGAGAAGAGAAGGAAAAAGAAGAGAAGGGAAGAGAAGAGAAGAAAGAGAAGGAAAGAGACGAGTAGAGAAGGGAAGAAAAGGGAAGGGAAGAGAAGGGAAGAGAAGAGAAGGAAAAAGAAGAGAAGGGAAGAGAAGAGAAGAGAAGAAAGAGAAGAGAAGAGAAGAGAAAAAAGGGAAGGGGAGAGCAGAGAAGAGAAGGAAAGAGAAGAAAAGGGAAGAGAAGAAAGAGACGAGAAGGAAAGAGAAAAGAAGGGAAGGGGAGAAAGAGACCAGAAGGAAAGAGAAAAGAAGGGAAGGGGAGAGGAAAGAAGAGACAAGGAGAAAGAGAAGGAAAGAGATGAGAAAAGAAGAAAGGGGAAGTGAAGGGAAGAGAAGAGAAGAAAAGAAAAGGAAAGAGATGAGAAGGGAAGGGAAGTTAAGGGAAGAAATGAGAAGAGCAGAGCAGACAGGCCATCATTCAGGACCCCACAGGCCCATCCACCTGCATATCTCTACGTTTACCCCCCTGGATGAGACTGAAAGCACTGGAGGAACATAAAGACAGAAACCTCAAAGTGCGTGTACAGTTCATCTATTTTGATGTAATCTAAAGAACGGGTTAAAATGAAACAAATTTCTGTGAATTTTCCTCGGGTAGCTTCAGTGCGGACACAGCAGCTCCGGCGTCTTGTGAGGCTGAAACTTCTTAATTAAATTGTCTTTCATTTGAACACAATGCATTTTGGCGCACATCATTGTTACAAGTCTGCGGCGGAGGCATTTGAGCACATCTGACAGAAACTCACAGGTGGCTGCCAGCGCCGTTTGTCTGGATGCGGTTTGGGTTGCTCCTGGAAATCGAACTGCGCAGAGTCTGCTGCTTTAGTGACTTATTAGTGGAATCATTTTGAAAGCCATGACAGCACAGGGAGCGGACTTAGCCAAATTCTGCCTGGGGGTGAAAAAAAATATCATGTGCAGCAACGCTCACCAGGGAAAAGAGTGAAGGCAGAAATAAATAAATAAAAGGATGACAGCCGCGGCCAGCGCAGGTGAAAAGATCAGCGTGTGGCGGCCTAATAGGAAGGTGTGTGTGCTTGCTGCTCAAACGCTAATCTGATGGCAGAAATTGGGAGGCCTTTGTTTTACGTGTGTGTGTGGGGGGGGGGCTGAAAGGAGAAAACATACACTCGGCACTTAAAGAAATCCTCCACTGGGACGGCTCATAGTCTTCTGGGTTTTCAGGTTGTAGAGAATCGAACTGTGCAGCGTGTGTCCGAAGGCTGTTATGCCAGGGTGGGAGAGGACCTGAAATGTAAATCTAATCTAATCTAAGCATTAGCCCACAAAATGGTTGTCATCTTTTTTCCTGGGGTGGCATAGTGGTTAATACAACTGGACATGGTGTGAGTGGTCTATCCAACTGAAGACCAACCTGTAATGTCCCATGTCTTGCTAAAATACTTGAATGTGTCACCTCTACTCAACTACACAATCAGGACGAAGTAGGAGGTCACCATGTTGGGATACAGAGCTACAGTATGCTGATGACTGAGTTCACGTGGTTCGCGCTCCACAAGACCTTCAGACCACCTCTGCTTACGGCAAGATGTGCCTGTCTGTCAGCACCACCAACACAGAGGTGGTCTTCCAGTGACGCTCTAAATCATCATAGACACTTCCAGTCCTTAAAACCAACCTTTTAATCCAATTGCAATGGTCCTGTCATTTAAATACTTGGCAGCATCCAAGGACTGCAATGAAACACAAAACCAGATCTTCTAGGACATGTTATTAAAGGTCATGGCCTGCTGTGTGGCTGTGTTTTGGAGATGTCTGGGAGAAAATGGACTTGTAATTCCACCTAGAACCATGGGTTGGCACTGCCACATAACACCTCTCCTCTCTTTTCCCCCTTGCATATCTGGAAAGCAATGTCTCGAGAGCAAATGGCATCACTTCCAGTTCTGGGGCTCCTGGGCCCTCACCACCTTCATAACCGACAGCACCATCTCTCACCAGTCTAATGTTAGCCGTGCGCCTGTGAAGATGTTCCCCTCTTGTTATTTTGCTATGGAATAAACAGGAAAAGCCTGAGGGTGCCACAACCCTTCATGTATGTTCTTGTTTCCTTTGGCAGAGGCTTCATACTTATTTCGATATGTTTGAGACTCTATTTCATAACATGGACAGATTCTTCAAGCTCCAGACAAGCAACACATGGATTTAAACCAAGAATTCCAGCATCCAGGAGGCAACAAAGACAAGATACCAGGGAACACCATGGTGTACTGGGACCAAGTGAGATTGATTATTACCCCTGACAAACAAGACTTAAACCAGTCAGGTACTGTTACCAGCAGGATGGATCTGACTGTCAACACCACCAAAACAGAGATGGTCTTCTAGTGAAGCTCTAAATCAAGACACTCATTACCAGTCCTGACCACCAACCTTAATCCAAATGCAGTGGTTCTGTCATTTAAATACCGGAGCAGCATCCTCTCCAAAGACTGCAATGAAATACAAATATTTGATCTTCTGGGGCAGGTTGTTGAAGGTCTTGGCCTGCCGTGTGGTTGTAGTCTGGAGGCTTCACACTCTTTTTATTATGTCTGAGACTCCATTTCATACCACAGGAAGAATATGAAAGTTCCACACTTGTATCCATGATGTGCCAAAGAGAAGATATTGGGGAACACCATGGCACACTGGGACAAACTTGATTTGATATTACCCATGAGAACCAACTGATAAATGGGACCTGAACCAGTCAGGTACTGTTACCAGCAGGATGGGGCTGTCAGTCAACACCACCAAAACAGAGGTGGTCTAGTGAAGCCCTAAATCAATACACTCACTACCAGTCCTTACAATTAACTATAATCCAATAACAATGGTTCTGTCATTTAAATACTTGGGCAGCATCCTCATCGAAGACTGAAACAAAATGCAAAACCGGATCTTCTAAGACAGGTTATTGAAAGTCCTGGCCTGCTGTGTGGCTGTGTTTTGGAGGTATCTGGACATCATGTTGATGTTGAGCTTGTCAGTGCCACATGGGCTGGACGGGCATCCCGACCAGAAATGGGGGGTGGTTCCTTACCCGGATTGGAGGCTCCAAGTAGGCAGATGGACATCCCGGCCAGAAGAAAGAAAGAAGATGGACAGAAGTAGTGGACAGACAACCCACTGGAAGAAGATGTCACTGGGGACTCTTTATTCCCCCAGGACACTAGATGGCAGCAACCCCATGGGTCAGCACCCATTTGGGAACCAGCAAGGAATGCTGAGAGATGTAGTCCAGCAACACAGCCTTACTAGAGACCATAGGTGCTGCAATGGGGCGCTGTCAGGAGATGTGCTTCCCAATCTATAGGACTTCCATATAACCTGGAAGTATTTTCATCGGGCAGTGGCCCTGGCACTGGAAGTGCCCCCGGGTCTTTAATAAAAGGGACTGCATTGGGAGGAAGGAAAACACTCGAGTGGAGGAGGGCACTGCGGTGGTGAGAAGAATTGTGATTTGTAGAGAAAGAGGGAGATATTACTTGCATTTTGCTACTTTGTGGTGAAATCTATACTAATAAAAGGCAAAGCCCTCACTGACTGACTGACTCACTGACTCACTGACTGACTCACTCATCACTAATTCTCCAACTTCCCGTGTAGGTAGAAAGCTGAAATTTGGCAGGCTCATTCCTTACAACATACTTACAAAAGTTGGGCAGGTTTCATTTCGAAATTCTATGCGTAACGGTCATAACTGGAACCTACTTACGTACATACTGTATATACGGCCATAGCCTGCAGCTCGGTGGCCATGTGAGGCGGGGTTGCGTCCTTCATCGTCACGCCTCCCACGTAATTAAGTGCCTGCCCATATTCGTCAGCAGCTATCCAATAGACACGCTGCTGCTAAATATTCACGGGTGAAGGACTGCGCTTATGCAAACAAAGATGAGATGGTCAGGGATAGACTAGCGTTCGGCACAAACTCAGCGAAAGTGCGAGAGAAACTTTTAAGTGCTGCATCTGAGCTAACATTAAATAAAGCCGTGGACATCACAAGATCGCACGAGATAGCACAAGCACAGCTGAGAACCTTCGATGCATGTACTCCGAGCGGCTCACGTGAACTGACTTTGCAGGGCTGGGAAAGGTAAACCCGTGCATGCAGTGTGTGATGTCTCAGATAAAGAGGAAGACGAGCTGTTTATTGATGCAGTAGGACAGAAACAACCCTCTGAATCTGAACAAGCCTTTGTAGAAATATCCATAGGAAAGCAAGGTGTAAAGCTTAAGTTTAAATTACGTTCATAGACACACTGCCGCTAAATATTCACAGGCAAATCCACAACTTAATACCGGGAATGCCTGTTAAACATCTTAGATTCACGAGTACAGATTTGGGTAGTGAACACTTCGATGAATGAAACCTGTTCAAGAAACGCATTACACAATTGAGAAGGCAGCAAAAGAATATGAAGCGAGTGACGCATACAAGCATATTCATAAGTGCAGCTACTGCGGAAACAAAGCACGGTGTGAACCGTAAGTTTAAATTAAGTTCATAGACAGGCTGCCGCTGGCGTTTGTCATGCCTAGGACGAATACGATATTCACGAGATACAAGTTTAATGAGAGGACGCAGGGTATAAACGAGACTTTTGATCACTTTGTAACGGAGTTAAAATTGCTGGTGAAGGAGTGTGCTTATGCAAATGAATAGGAAAGCAGAGTGTAAAGCTTAACTTTAAATTAGGTTCATAGACACGCTACCGCTAGCGTTTGTCATGCCTAAGACGAATACGATATTCGTGAGATACAAGTTTAATGAGAGGACGCAGGGTATAAACGAGACTTTACATCACTTTGTAACGGAGTTAAAATTGCTGGTGAAGGGCTGTGCTTATGCAAACGAAGATGAGATGGTCAGGGATAGACTAGTGTTTGGCACAAACTCAGCAAAAGTGCGAGAGAAACTTTTAAGTGCTGCGTCTGAGCTAACATTAAATAAAGCCGTGGACATCGCAAGATCGCACGAGATAGCACAAGCACAGCTGAGAACCTTCGATGCATGTACTCCGAGCTGCTCACGTGAACTGACTTTGCAGGACTGGGAAAGGTAAACCCGTGCATGCAGTGTGTGATGTCTCAGATAAAGAGGAAGACGAGCTGCTTATTGATGCAGTAGGACAGAAACAACTCTCTGAATCCGAACAAGCCTTTGTAGACATATCAATAAGAAAGCAAGGTGTAAAGCTTAAGTTTAAATTACGTTCATAGACACGCTGCTGCTAAATATTCACAGGCAAATCCACAACTTAATACCAGGAATGCCTTTTAAACATCTTAGATTCACGAGTAGCGATTTGGGTGGTGAACACTTCGATGAATGAAACCTCTTATCTTTACAACGGTTGACAAACACGGAATATAACTTCAACACAACACGTCCTCCAAATACGAACCTGATTGAAAGAAATAATGATAATCAAATCCTTGATGACAGCAACACTCATAACAGTGACAAAACAATTACATTGACAATCATGTTACGTTATTTTCTTTTTCATAACTTCTTTAACACACTACTTCTCCGCTGCGAAGCGCGGGTATTTTGCTAATTTGGTTAATAAAACCCCCTTTATTTGTACCCTGGAACACGGTGTGTGATCGTGTTTGGGGTTTTGGGGCTCATTTACACCCCTGGTTCCATCACAGCTGAAGGTGTTCCTTCCTGCACCACAAGGCAAAGTCTTCCACCAACCTCCTGTTCTCTAACTCATCTCCATTATCAATGCAACCTTTGCTGGAGGAGTCGTATCAGAACTTTGGTACATGGTAAGAACTTGTATTATCCTGGAAATCCATTATGTAGAGAGTATACAGGAAGGGAGACGGAATGGTTCCCCTGAGGTGGTCCACCACCACCTCTGACACACATTCTTGAGCCTCACAAACGGCTGTCTGATGGTCTGTCCAAGATCCAGGAGACAGTTGGGGCATCAAGATTCATAGCCTTTAACTTGCCCCCTAAACTGTGAAGCAAGGCACTGGAGAAGTCAAAGGACTTGATTCTGACTATTGCGCTGGCTTTCTGCAGGTGGAAGTAGGTGTGCGCTGTGGAGCACACAGATCAGATCATCCTCCACACCTTCATGAGCCTGCGGCAGATCAAGGTGAACAGAAACCAGGAGTCGAAGCAGGCCTCTCAAAAGTCTTCATACTGTATGAAGTGAGAGCAACTGGCCTAAAGTTCTTGGAGGTCCTGGAGTGCCCCTTCTTTCTTCTTTCACTGGGATGACACAAGAGGGCCTTGGGTTATTCATGGGTTGTTTCCCATGAGAATATAGTATAGCTGTTCTGCATTTGTTCCTGCGTTTATATATCCACTCACCGGCCACTTTATTAGGTACACCTTGCTAGTACCGGGTTGGAACTCCTTTTGCCTTCAGAAATGCTGTAATTCTTCATGGCATAGATTCAACAAGGTGCTGCAAATATTCCTCAGGGATTGTGGTCCATATTGATGTGATAGCATCACACAGTTGCTGCAGAATTGTCAGCTGCACATCCATGATGCAAATCTCTGATTCCACCACATCCCAAAGGTGCTCTGTTGGATTGAGATCTGGTGACTGTGGAGGCCACTTGTGTCCAGCGAACTCATCGAGAAACCAGTTTGAGATGATCTGAGTTTTGTGACATGGCGCGTTATCCTGCTGGAAGGAGCCATGAGAAGATGGAGACACTGCGGTCATAAAAGGGGTGGACATGGTCAGCAACAATACTCAGGCAGGCTGTGACATTTAAACAATGCTCAGTTAGTACTAAGGGGCCAAAAGTGTGCCAAGAAAATATCCACCACACCAGCATACCACCACCAGCAGTCTGAACCGTTGATACAAGGCAGGATGGATCGCTGCCTTAATGTTGTTGACCCAACAATCTGAATGTCACACCAGGAAACGTTTTTTTCAGTCTTCTGTTGTCCAATTTTCGTGAGTCTGTGTGAATTGTAGCCTCAGTTGCCTGTTCTTATCTGACAAGAGTGTCACCCGCTGTGGGTTCCTGCTGCTGTAGCCCACCTGCTTCAAGGTTTGACGTGTTTTGTGTTCAGAGCTGCTCTTCTCCAGACCTCAGTTGTAATGAGAGCTTATTTGAGTTCCTGTTGCCTTTCTATCAGCTTGAACCAGTCTGACCATTCTCCTCTGACCTCTGGCATCAATAAGACATTGAACTGCCACTCACTGATATTTTTCCTTTTTCAGACCATTCTCTGTAAACCCTAGAGATGGTTGTGCGTGAAAATCCCAGTAGATTAGCAGCTTCTGAAATACTCAGAGCAGACTGTCTGTCACCAACATCCATGCCACGTTCAAAGTCACTTCAGTCCCCTTTCTTCCCCATTCTGATGCTCGGTTTGAACTTCACCTGGTCGTGTTGACATCTACAGGCGTAAATGCATTGCGTTTCTTCTGTGTGATTGGCTGATTAGAGATTTGCGTTAACAAGCAGTTGAACAGGCGTACCTAATAAAGTGGCCAGTGAATGTATGTTGCAACGTGGTCCTGGGGCACGTTATTTTCTTCCACTGTATGCTGCAATTTGCATGAGTGAATATTATTATATGCATATTGTTGACATCCCATTTCCCAACTGGCGGCACTCGGGCACCGATAGGCTTATGCCTCGTTCAAAGTCTTTAAAAAAAACCCTTTCTTCTTCATTCTGGTTCTCGGTTTGAACTTTAGCAGGTTGTCTTGACAAGGTCTACAGGCCGAAATGCATTGAGTTGCTGCCACGTGATTGGCTGATTAGATATTTGCATTAACAAGCAGTGGAACAGGTGTACCTAATAAAGTGGCCAGTGAGTGTATGTTGGGTCGGCGCAGTGGCGCAGTGGCAGCGCAGCTGCATCACAGTTAGAAGACTTGGATTCGCTTCCCAGGTCCTCCCTGCGTGGAGTTTGTATGTTCTTCTCGTGTGTGGGTTTCCTCTGGGTGCTCCGGTTTCCTCCCACAGTCCAAAGACATGCAGGTTGGGTGCATTGGCAATCCTAAATCGTGCTTGGTGTGTCTGTGTGTCCTGCAGTGGACTGGCACCCTGCCCGGGGATTTGTTCCTGCTTTGCGCCATGTGTTGACTGGGATTGGCTCCAGCAGACCCCCGTGACTCTGTGTTAGGATATAGCGGGTTGGATAATGACTGACTGAGTGTATGTTGCAATGTTGTCCTGGGGAATGCTATTTTGTATGATATTTTGTACCATTGTATGCTGCAATATGCATGAGTGAGTATTATTATATGCGTGTTGTTGACCTCTCATACCCTAACTGGTGGCACACAGAACCATTAACACCTACTGTATATTCTGTTGTATATGGCAAACAATTAGAGCAAGCCGGTCTATGTGTGTTGAGGAAGATACTGAGCAAATAAAAAGAGTCTTGAGTAACTGTAACTGTAACTCCAAACATGGACATCCTTTATTTACACCAGCAGGTGGAGTCCCACGTGCTCTTGTTAATGCAGCATGGCAGATGGAAGAAACCTAACAGAACACTTCCTTTAATCAACTGGGTTCATTTACACAGAATGACCCACTCATGAATAAGACGCTCAGATATCTAAACTCCTCCAACCCAACTTCCACTCGGACAGGACAATACCGAGGACCATGGACTCAGATTTAGAGGTGTTGATTGAAACTCGGTTACAAACCATCCCAATACATGATGGAGTTCACAGCCTGAAGCAGAAGCACAAACATTAAATATCGATGGACTATTTAACAAACAAACAAATAAAAAAAGATCTTTTGAGCTGGCAAAATATCAAGAAGCATTTGCCTTATTGCAATATTGGCTGCCACATGCATAGAAAATGTGACATCACTGATGTACGGTAATCTGATCCCTCAGGTCCCTGCATAGGGAGGTGCCTAGTTTACCTGTGTATGAATCTGGCCTTAATTATATGTGTTAGATAGATAGATAGATAGATAGATAGATAGATAGATAGATAGATAGATAGATAGATAGATAGATAAAAGACACTATATAATAGATAGATAGATAGATAGATAGATAGATAGATAGATAGATAGATAGATAGATAGATAGATAGACAGATAGATAGATAGATAGATAGGAAAGGCACTGTATGATAGATAGATAGATAGTAAAGGCATTATATAATCAGATAGATAGATAGATAGATAGATAGATAGATAGATAGATAGATAGATAGATAGATAGATAGATAGATAGATAGATAGATAGATACTTTATTGATCCCAAGGGGAAATTCACATACTCCAACAGCAGCATAAGGATAAAAAACAATATTAAATTAAAGAGTGATAACAATGCAGGTATAACAGACAATAACTTTGTATAATGTTAACGTTTACCCCCCCGGGTGGAATTGAAGAGTCACATAGTGTGGGGTCTCCTCAGTCTGTCAGTGGAGCAGGACGGTGACAGCAGTCTGTCGCTGAAGCTGCTCCTCTGTCTGGAGATGATCCTGTTCAGTGGATGCAGTGGATTCTCCATGATTTACATGAGTCTGCTCAGCGCCCGTCGCTCTGCCATGGATGTCAAACTGTCCAGCTCCATGCCTACAATAGAGCCTGCCTTCCTCACCAGTTTGTCCAGGCGTGAGGCGTCCCTCTTCTTTATGCTGCCTCCCCAGCACACCAGAATAGGGCGCTTGCCACAACCGACTGATTGAATAGCAGACTACATTAAACCCAGACATTTTAACAACACTTTATGATGTCGGAGTGGTGGCTCTGAGGCTCGGGATCTGCACTGGCAATCGGAAGGTTGCTGGTTCGAATCCCGTAAATGCCAAAAAGGGACTCTGCTCTGTTGGGCTCTTGAGCAAGGCCATTAACCTGCAATTTTTGATCGCTTTGAGTAGTGAGAATAGTGCTATATAAATTCAAAGAATTATTACTAATTAATCATTATTACTATGTCATGTGGTTAAAATGGAGCACCAATAGGCTTATGCCACATTCAAAGTCATTTAACTCTTTGAGGGCTGAATATTTTTTGCAGGCAACTCACTTTTCTGAAAAGCACACAAAGCAAAGGTTTCACATGTAAATCAACATAAAACCTCTGTTGGTGCAGCTGCTGTTGGCGCCTGTTCAGGGTCTCTGGTGGCTGTGTAGGGGCAGCTCGATGGCCAGTAGGAATGTGTGGCGGGCTGGCTACCTGGCTGTCTTCATGTGGCAGTGCAACGCAATCTGGCTAGTACCTTTTTTCATCGTAAGTGGCGGTCCTCCTAGGCGAATGTTGCCATAGGCGCATCAGCTACACAAGCGTGTTCAGCACCACGATCAGCTGGGGACCGATAAGCTGATTCCGGTACCTCACTTTTGTTTTCAGACTCCACCTCCAGGTCACCTGCCTGAAAATTGGAGTCCGATTCGGGAATAATACGCAAAACGTCATCCACAGAATATTTTGCTTTGGTCTCTCGCCAGATGTCGATGCCATCTTAGAGGTTGTTTGCTCTTTGCTACTCACACATGCGCAATCGAGGTCAAATTAATGAAACTAACTTTCCTTTTAGCAAAGATAGTCAAACTAAAACATAACTGCAACTTTTATGGCTGATTACCATCCTCTACCCCTGAATTTCGACAAAAGTCGACATCCACCCTGAAAGAGTTAAAAAAACCCTTCCTTCTTCATTCTGATGCTTGGTTTGAACTTCAGCAGGTCATCTTGACAAGATCTACAGGCCAAAATGCATTGAGCCACTGCCACGTGATTGGCTGATTAGATATTTGTGTTAACAAGCAGTTGAACAGGTGTACCTAATAAAGTGGCCGGTTAGCGTTTTGTAAGACAAGAAACAATAAACAAAAAAAGAGTTGGGGATCCACACCGTAGGTTGTAACACCGCTCTTAAAAAATAAAAATAACTCCAGAGCAGTTTCTGGGCCGGTGTCCAAAACGGGACAGGGTGGTAAGGGAAAATGGAGGAGAGGAAGAGGCGGGTCCATAAGAGTTCTAGCCGGAAGTGAGGTCAGTAGGAAGGCGTGGTTAGGAAGGGAATGCAGGAACTGGTCCTGATTTAGGTGGGCATCTGTTCTGAAGAGGAAGAAGAGACATTAGTGCACTTCGTCAACCCCTTCCTTCGTGTTTCGCCCGCAGTTAAGCCCTTAGCCTGCCTCCCAAGCATACGTGTGTGGCCGTATGTTGCAATGTGGTCTTGGGGAGCGTTACTTTGTACCACCTGTGACAGACAGAGGGCGCTGTCGTCGCCTTGAACCCTCAGACCAGACACCAGACACCAGACACCAGATAAAAGTCCAATAATTTTCTTTATTTGGACAAAACAGTGCACAAAGCACCCTCAGCTCCACTATACTCATAAACAATACTCAAATACAATCACAATAATTAATCCTCCTACTCACAGATGCGTTGCTCCCTTCATACCAACTCAGCTCGCCCATCTGGGATCTCCCACAGTCCTTTATAGTCCATGACCTGGAAGTGCCTCTGATCCCTCAGTCCATGTGATTATCCAGCTCTTCCAGGTCAGGTGAAAACTCCTTTTCTTCAACCCGGAAGTACGTCATTTCTTCTGTCCATGTGACTGGGACGTACTTCCATGCTGTATGGAAAATAAACGTTTCTGAGCCTCCCTGCAGCGTCACCTGGCGGCCCCGACGTTATCCAGCAGGGTTGTGCATTAAAACTCCATAGTCCATGATGCCCTGCTGGAATTCGGGGCATCTTCACATCGCAGGGAGGGCTCCCTCTGGTGGCTTGGGGGTATTGGCCAGGATAAGCTGCCGGCCATAGTCCACACACCGTATGCTGCAATAGGCATGGTGGTACAGTGGTAGTACTTCTGCCTCGCAGTAAGGAGACCAGAATTCCCCTCCGGGGTTGTCCCTGCATGGAGTTTGCATGTTCCATAGCTTTCTGTGACCTTCAGTGATACTGATGGTTCCTTCCTCTTAAGGCATACATTTACTGCTGGTTTGTATTGTGTTTCATTATCCATCATCCAACCCGCTATATCCTAACTACAGAGTCACGGGGGTCTGCTGGAGCCAATCCCAGCCAACACAGGGCGCAAGGCAGGAAACAAACCCTGGGCAGGGTGCCAACCCACTGCAGGGCGCTCACACACAACAAGCACACACTAGGGACAATTTGGGATTGCCAATGCACCTAACCTGCATGTCTTTGGACTGTTGGAGGAAACCCACGCAGACACGGGGAGAACATGCAAACTCCTTGCAGGGAAGACCCGGGAAGCGAACCCGGGTCTCCTAACTGTGAGGCAGCAGCGCTACCACTGCGATATTTTAGTATAGCTCAAAATCACACAACCAATGTCACAATGGGCTTTAACAGGACCTGCCTTTTGATAGCCCCCCAGCCTTGACTCTCTAAGAAGACAAGAAAAAACTCCCCCAAAAAATGGAAGAAACCTTGGGAAAGACAGTTCAAAGAGAGACCGGGGATACTAAATTGGCCCTGACGTGTGTGTGTGTGTGTGTGTGTGTGTGTGTGTGTGTGTGTGTGTGTGTGTTCGCCCTGCAGTGGACTGGCACCCTCTCCAGGGTTTGTTCCTGCCTTGCGCCCAATGCTTAGCGACCCTGTTCAAAAATAAGCGGGTTTTAAAATGACTGTCTGTATGCTGTGTGGCGGGCCGTTACCTGGCCGGGACACCCCAACCAGGACCGGGGGAGAGAGTATTTTCAAGACTATTTCTCCCCCAGACCAAGAGATGGCAGCCCCCCGTTAGCTTCCAGTGGGACCACGGGTTACGATCATGGAAGCTCAACCCTGCTGGGGCACCTGGGCATTTGTAGGGCTGAATTTGGCAGCACTTCCGCCACACCCAGAAGAAGTTCTGCTAGAAGAAGCTCCTTGGGCACCTGGACTTCTTCTGGGTACCCTATAAAAGGAGCCAGTCACCACCACTCAATGCAGGTTGCAACGGTTCCCCGGATTCCCACAGGGCATCACAGATTACTGTGAGTGGCAGTCTGGACATTTAACAGCTTGTATAACCTAACATAAACTCGGGTGGAGGCTAACATGAACATGAGACATTTTGGCGATTACCTAGACCAGGGGTCTCCAACTCCAGTCCTGGAGAGCTACTGTGGCTGCAAGTTTTCATTCTAACTTCTTAATTAGTGACCGGCTTGTTTCTGCTGCTAATGAACTATTTCCCATTATTTTAATTTACTTTTTTTTAGACTCCGACCACTGAATTGATTCTTTTTTCCTTAAACGTCACCAAAATATAAATTTGATGTAAAGTGAGCCAACAGATGACTCACTAAGTTGGGGCCTCAAACTCAAACAACCGAATTCACTTCATTCCCTTTCTTAATTTGAAGCCAATTCTCGTTGCTGATTAAACCCGTTATTGAATTCCATGGCGCTCGCTCATTCTGCCATGGCAGACATTTCCAAAACTGTCCTGGAGAGCTACTATGGCTGCAAGTTTTCATTCTAACTTCTTAATTAGTGATCGTTTTTTCCTGCTATAAAAGGAGCCAGTCGCCACCACTCAATGGCCAGAGTCGGGCTGCAGTGGTCTCCTGGATTCCCACAGGGCATCATGGGACTTGAAGTTCTTTACCTCAATCCTGTAAGGTCCTGGCAGTGCTGCAAAGACTGAGGAGCTGTATGGCATGGGGTTGCCGCCTTACCTGGAAGTGCTTACAGACCACGTGGATGGAAGAGCTTAGGGGGCACCTGGACGTTTGCAGGGCGCTGTTTGGCCCTGAAGCGCAGCTGGAAGAAGCTCGTTGGGCACCTGGACTCCTTCCAGGTCCCCTATAAAAGGAGCCAGTCACCACCATTCAATGGCCAGAGTCGGGAGGAAGTGCACGAAGCTCGTGAGGAGGAATGGAGGTGGAAGGACTGTGGAGGAGCAGAGAAAAACGCTCCCCGACAGTACATAAAACCCTGTGCTCTGCCCAGCCCGTCTGTGTTGGGGTTATGGCGGCTGTATGTGCCCCCGAGCTTCACAGCTGCAATATAATGTATTGATGGTATGACAATAAAGCCACTTGGCATGACTTGGCTAGGGCGTAGACTGGCATGTGATTTTATAGGGCCGCATTATGCATCATCATCAGAGTGCGACTCGATGAGCCATTCGCGTGCCCCTGGCTCAATATCCCCACCTAACCCATGCCGCCCTTCCACTCCGGTCTCCCGCTTGCACTTCATCCCACACAAAGCCTTTGCTTTCCCAGCCGCCTCTTGCTCTTAATTGCCCACTCTCTCTCTCTCTCTCTCTCTCTCTCTCTCTCTCTCTCTCCCTGAGTCGGCGCGTGGAGCCTCTAGCTGCGCGCCCAAGGTGTGTTTGTGCTGTTATGCCCTCTGGCTTCGCTGCCAGCTTATTCCCACAGATCTAAGCCAGAAGGCAGACTGCTTAAGAATACCGATCACCTTGCCCAGACCGAATCCTTTGAGCTCTCTTTGGCATCTCTTCCTTCTGCCAGTTTCCTCCTCTGCTTCTCGTTTGCCTTCTGAAGTTGACAACAAAGAAATCCTCCGGGTCCTCCTTGATGTACGGCCTGCTCTTGATGTTTTTCCGAATGTTTTTTTGTACCTTAAAGTTGCACTGCTTTCATATTCGGCTAGCACAATATTTACACACCTCAAGACAAAGAAAAAGTGAATGTTTCATGCGGCTTCAAACGTATTAATTACCTTTTTCTTTCCGGAGAGAGAGAGAGAGGAACATTTTTAAGAGTGGGCTTATTCTTTTGTAGCTCGTCTAACTATGGAGCGATGAACTCAGCCAAGCGAATAAAAGAGTTGCCTGCTTATTGACCATAATGTTGTGTTTTCATGTTAAATTGCCTAACCTGTCACTTTAATATTAAATCACAGCTCAGGCAGTACCGGGATGAGAGCAGAATTTCTGTGAAATCCAAACTTTTGAACAGCTCCTGTCCTCTGTGATAGGGAGGATTTTATTTTTTTTAAGGGAAATCTCCAAAGAGCTAATTAGTAGAGGAATTGAGTCCAGAAAGAACGGAGCGGTAGAAAGAAATCGCAGCTAGCTAGGAGGAGCTGGTCATGGCTGACAGAAGGTGACTGTAAGCGAGTAGTAACCCTAGGCTGTGAAATGACAGGGACAATGAGGAGGGTGACAGGCACCAAGTCTCTGAAGGGCGTCGAACCTCTCGGCTTTAGCAATGCCGTAGGAAAGCCCTCGGATCGCCTTCTGCAGAATACAATTACAACAAAAAAAAATTAAAAAAAAGAATTTAATGAGCATATATAAAAACATAAATGGAGGTGCTTTGTTTTACGGCATCCCTCTTTTCCGACTGGAATGCTTTTCTCCTTTACCACTCTCTCGCTCCGAGATCCCTGCTGGAATTAAATAATAAAAATTTAAAAAAAAAATTCGATGGCACCAAGATGGCGAAACGCCACAGAAGTTTAAGTGACAGCATATGCGCTGCCTCAGGACTCTCACTCCGCCAGCCCGGCACAACTTTCCGTTTTGTCAAAGAAGGTTAAATTTGAAAGCTTGAAATGCACATCAGCTCTGACAGCGTGACACGGTCTGTTTATTCTGTGGCGTATTGTATTGATATTTTTAGATTACTGTGAGTGGCAGTCTGGACATTTAACGGCTTATATAACCTAAGCATAAACTCGGGTGGAGGCTAACGTGAACTTGAGACATCTTAGCGATTAGCTAGGCCAGGGGTCTCCAACTCCAGTCCTGGAGAGCTACTGTGGCTGCAAGTTTTCATCCTAACTTCTTAATTAGTGACCGTTATTTCCTGCTATAAAAGGTGCCAGTCGCCACCACTCAATGGCCTGAGTCGGGTTTCACGGATTCCTACAGGGCATCATGGGACTTGGAGTACTTTACCTCAGTCCTGTTGGGTCCTGGGGGGTTCAAAGACTGAGGAGCTGTATGGCATGGGGTTGCCACCTTACCTGGAAGTGCTTACAGACCACGTGGGTGGAAGAGCAGAAGCAGTTCTGGGTTGGCCAATATAAGAGGACTTTCTGGATGTTGCTGGGCACCTGGATGCTTGCAGGGCTCTATTTGGCCCTGAAGTGCTGCTGGAAGAAGTTTGTTGGGCACCTGGACTCCTTCTGGGTGCCCTATAAAAGGTGCCAGTCACCACCACTCAATGGCCTGAGTCAGGTTGCAGCGGTTTCCTGGATTCCCATAGGGCATCATGGGACTTGGAGTTCTTTAGAGTCCTGTAGGGTCCTGGGGGGCACTGCAAAGACTGAGGAGCAGTATGACATGGGGTTGCCACCTTACCTGGAAGTGCTTACAGACCACGTGGGTGGAAGAGCAGAAGCACTTCGAGGTTGGCCAATATAAGAGGACTTGCTGGGACCCCTTCAGTCCTAGCTTTCAAATCCAAGCTGAAGACTCACTACTTCAGTTTAGCACACCCTGACTAGAGCTGCTGATTAACTGTACAGACTGCATCTCTGTTGTCAGTCATTAACACTAAAACATAAGTAACATGAGAGTTAGAATTTGTTACTAACCCTCACCTTTTCTGTTTCTCTTCTCGGTACTCAAATGTGGCACTTGGTGCCCACTGCCCACCTGCCAAGTTGTTTTGCCTGCCTAAGGTAAAGTCATCCCTGATGGAGGATCGCAGTAATCATCAGGAAGAGGGGACCTTTCATCAGATTGGCTGGCCCAGCGCTGACTCAGCTGTGGAAGGGCCAATAGGAGTAGGCAGCTTGATGGCCGAGGTCTCCAGGACTCTAAACAAATCCAAATCGTATTATGGGATGTCATCTCCTGTTGAATTCTGCTCTGTACTTGTAATATTTCTATTGTACTATGATATTGTATTGAGGATTACTTGTGTTCTGTTCTGTGTATTGTATTTTATTTGACTCCCACTGCACGCACAGCCTACCTAGAAAGGGGTCTCTCTTTGAACTGCCTTTCCTGAGGTTTCTTCCATTTTTTTCCTTAGGAGTTTTTCCTTGTCTTCTTAGAGGGTCAAGGCTGGGTGGGTGACAAAAGGCAGGACCTGTTAAAGCCCATTGTGGCACATCTTGTGTGATTTTCAGCTAGACAAAAATAAATTGTATTGTATTGTATTGTATCTGTCTATGAATAATAGTGTGGGTTGATAACAAATTGAAATTAAGAGTCTTAAATTTTCATACTTGTAATTTCATGTGAGGCAGATGGGAGATTTCCCCCAGGTTAGTAACTAATGCGTGGGATTTTATTGGCTTTGTGGTTATAAGGCAAGGAGACAATCGGATTTATCATCCTATATTCATATACTTGATTTTTTCACTTCCAGTTTTTGCCCTTTAAATAAAACTTTGTTCAGTTAACACCAAGGTGAAGCTTTACTTTGCAAAGCAGAAGCCAACACTGAGCAGAAGCACTGGTGACTTGACTGGGCTCAGTCTCATTTGAGATGGAAAGACACATGGGGGAATTAACATTTCTTTCTTTCTTTCTTTCTTTCTTTCTTTCTTTCTTTCTTTCTTTCTTTCCAGCTCCTCTCCTGTCTCTGACTCACCTGGATAAGGTTGAGTGGCTTCCTTTATGCCAGACCCAGAAGTACTTCCGGTCTTACCGCACTACAGGTTGGAAGCCCTTCAAGGACGGGCAGAGGTTCCTAAAAGTGGGGATGATCTGTCTCTGCATCTCCCCCTGGTGGTGCCCATGGAACACCACAGGACTGTCTCACTGGACTGCAATTCCTGGGGGTATCCATGCAGGTACCATAGCCTCAGAAATCTGACACCTATTGTATTGGGGGAACAAGCAGTCTGTGTGATTGGTCTCCCCCTGTCATTCCATTAAACTGGCCTCCTGGTCTGGTTAGGGACCTTGAACCATGCCAGCTGGAATGCCAGCCCATGCTTGGTGTCTATTACACCACACAATCATCTACATTTATTTGTTTAGTGGACACTTTTATTGAAAACAGCTTACAAAGGAATTGAACATCATTCTGGGGGAACGTTTGGGATGGTGGCATTGGGAAGGGGGAGTCTCAGAAGCTTAAGCCCCTGATCTATTGCCCCCATCCCCTGTTCTTTTTCTAGATTAATAGGGTTAAGCCTTACCCTTCATGCACAATTTAGCCCTTGGTAAATGTGCCCCCAAACACACACATGCACACAAACTTTTCATTTTTTATAAATTGGTAATAATAATGAAACATCAAGGGAGACCCCTCCTAAAACTGAGAAAAGAAAATTTACACAAAAATCACAAAGTCAACTCAAGTCAAGTGGCTTTAATAGTAATAACTAGAAACAGATACAGTAATAATAATAATAATAATAATAATAATAGTAATAACTGGAAACATACACAGTAAAATCAATAACAATAGTAATAATTGGAAACAATAATAGTAATAATTGGAAATAGATACAATAATTTTAATAGTAATAGTAATAATTGCAAATAGACACAGCGATATTAATAACCATAGTAATAATTGGAAATAGATATAGTAATATTAATAGCAATTGTAATAACTGGAAATAGAAACAGTAATAGTAATAATTGGAATAGATATAATAATTTTAATAGTAATAGTAATAATTGGAAATAGATACAGTAATATTAATAGATATAGCAATAGTAATTGTAATAGTAATATTTGGAAATAATAATAGTAATAGAAATAATTGGAAGCAGATATAGTAATAGGAAATAGATATAGTAATACTAAGAGTAATTGTAATAGTAATAATTTTGACAAGTGTAACAAATGCACAGAGGGAGACCCAAACTGCCCACAGGACTCCAGATGAGGCCTCACCAGTGTGTTATAAAGCTTGAGCAGAACCTCCTGTGACTTGTACTCCACACATCAAGGCGCTATATAACCTGACATTCTGTTAGTCTTCTTAATGGCTTCTAAACACTTAATAGTATTGAGTCCACTACGACTCCTAAATCCTTCTCATAAGGTGGACTCTCCATTTTCAGACTTCCCATTGTGTAGTCATACCTCACATTTTATCTTCCTAAATCTAATAATTTACAATAAATTACATTACATTTTCTTCAGTTTAGACTGTAAAGGCTCAGCTCTTTTAGTCTTTCCTCATAACTCATCCCCTGTAGTCCTGGACTCAGCCTAGTCACTCTTCTCTGGATCTTTTCTTGTGCTGTTATGTCCTTTTTGAAGCCTGGAGACCCAAATTGCCCACAGGACTCCAGATGAGGCCTCACCAGTGTGTTATAAAGCTTGAGCAGAACCTCCTGTGACTTGTACTCCACACATCAAGGCGCTATATAACCTGACTGTCTGTTAGTGATCTTCATGGCTTGTCTGCCAGTGGATAGTGTCGAGTCCACCACGACTCCTAAATCCTTCTCATAAGGTGGACTCTCGATTTTCAGACCTCCCATTGTTTATTCAAACCTCACATTTTTATTTCCTACTTCCTTCAGGTTTGTAAATTTGTTAAAAGTCAAAAACTGAAAATTCTGATTTCTAAACGTACTGAGGCTCTTTGCTGTGGCACTCCAAATTGGACTCAGGTGCCTTCTGAATGCTTTAGCTGTCCTTGAGAAGTGTCAAGAATTTGTTTGGAGTCCAACTGTGGCAAATTGAATTGACCGTCTATCATTTAGAAAAGCACACGTGTACCTGTGTGTATAAAAGGTCCCACAATTCACACTGCATGTCAGACACTCGTCATCAGATTGTGGTGAGGCACAGATCAGGAAAATGGGATTAAACAATTTCTAAAGTTCTGTGGTGGGCTGGTGCCCTGCCCAGGATTTGTTCCTGCCTTGTGCCCTGTGTTGGGTGGGATTGACTGCAGCAGATCCCTGTGACCCTGTGTTAGGATATAGCAGGTTGGACAATGACTGACTGACTGGCAATTTCTGAAGCTTTTAGTGTTCCCAGGAGCACTATAGCCCCAGTAACTGTGAAATGGAAGACGTTTGGAATGACCAGGACTCTTCTGGAGTTGGCAGTCCAGACAGGCAAGCGAGGTCTTGGTCAGGGAGGTCACCAAGAGCAAAATGGTCACAACGACAGAGCTTCAGAAGTTCTCTGCTAAGATGGGAGAACCTGTCAGAGGGACAACAATCTCAGCAGCACTCCGATAATCAGACATTTATGGTCGAGTGGCCAACTCCAACTTTAAAGGACTCTGAGAGCACAAAGAAGGAGATGTTTTGGTCTTATGAGACAAAAATTGAATTCTTTGGGCAGAACTTCATACATTATATCTGGAAAAGACCAGGCGCTGCTAATCACCTACCTAATACCATCCCTATGGTGTAACACGATGGTGGCAGCATCGTGATGTTATGACAATGACCTGAAGCATACAGCCAAGACAATGCTGGAGTGGCTTCAGGACAAGTCTCTAAGTGTCCTTCAGTGGCCCAACCATAGCCCAGACTTAGAAGATGTACGGAGAGACCTGAAGATGGCCGACTCACTGACGCTTCTCATCCAATCTAATGGAGTTTGAGAGGACCTGCCAAGAAAAAAATGAGATAAACTGATAAAGTCCAGAAGTGCAAAGCTTGTCAAGACTTACACAAGAAGACATGAGGCTGAGAATTGCTGCCAAAGGGGCTTCTACAAAGTCCTAAATTAAGGGTTCTGGATACTTACAGAAATGAGAAATATTACTTTTTGATTTTGAATATATTTGAAAAGCTTTCTGAAAAAAATGTTTTCACGTTATCATTATGGGTTATTGAGTGTAGATGGATGGGCAAATGTGACAGTGCGGGTCGGCTCCATGCTCCCTCTTCCTATTTGGTGAGTCTCATGAACCCGACACCATCGATAGTCATGACTGGGATAAGCTGGGCAAACATACCAAGCAAGTGGATGGTGAAAAGTGCCCAAGTGCTTTTATTAAAATAAACAAATCAAAAGTGTGGTGCTCAAAAAAGTTGTCAATGGATGAATAATCCAATTGAAACAGTGGATATTTTTTTAAAATTATGAATTTCTTCAACTCCTATGTGTTGTAAAAAGGCACTATATTTGCGACACAGATTCACACTGGAGGCACGTATAAAATGAATAAACTTTTATTTTCCATAAGCTAGAGGGCACATCTTCCCCGTGTCCCCCAGCCACAATACAGTCCCCAAAGCACCGACACACCACACACTTTCTTCTCCTGCACCACCACTCCTCCCAGGCAAATTCGTCCTCCTCCACCCGACCCTGGCCCCTGAGTGGTGGTCGCTGGCTCCTTTTATTGGACACCCAGAAGTGCTCCAGGTGCTTGATTGCCAACTTCCGGGTGTGGCGAAACCATTGCCCAGAAGTGTCCAGCATCTCCTGCTGCAGCACCCCCTGGCGCCACCTGCGGAACCCAAAAGGGCTGCACGACACTCCAACCCCCATGAAGCTCTGCGGGAGTCTGAGGAACCGCTGCAACCCAGGGAGACTACAATCTAGCGACCAGGGGAAGATACTGGGTTTCCCATCCTCGCTCCCCAGGACGATATGCTGCAGAGGTGTCCCGGCCAGGCATGGGCCCCAGCCGCCTGCCCCAGTTTTACTGTGTTTTTATTTCTTTTACACTTTGGTTATTGTGTGTCTTATATGTTGGTTTTTATTGTGCAGCACTTTGGTTATCCCTGATGTTGTTTTTAAAGTGCTTTATAAATAAACACAGAAAGAAAGAAAGAAAGAAAGAAAGAAAGAAAGAAAGAAAGAAAGACTAAAATCATTGCCACAGCCAGCAGGTCATTGTTCCTTCCTGACTTGGACGAGCCCAGCACAACTCCCTCTTCATCTCCCCAGCTCACCCATAACTCACTCAGCTGGTGGAGACACCAGCAGCTGCGGTCCTCTCCTTCCGACTGCCTCGGGTGGCATCAGCCAGACTCCTCCCGTCTTCCTTCATGCTCTCACAGTCGTCCCTCGGATCCCTGGGGAGGATGCCACTTTGATCAGCTGCATGTCCTCCCTCACCACATCCATAAACCTTCCTCTTTTTCTCTTCCCTGGCAGCTCTATCCTTAACATCCTTCTCCCAATATCCCCAGCATCTCTCCTCTGCACATGTCCAAACCAACACAATCTCGCCTCTCTAACTTTGCCTCTCACCCGTCCAACTTGAGCTGACCCTCTAATGTCCTCATTTCTAATCCTGTCCATCCTCATCACACCCAATGCAAATCTTAGCATCTTTAACTCTGCCACCTCCAGCTCGGTCTCCTGTGCCACCGTCTCCAACCTATATAATAAAGCTGGTCTCACTACCGTCCTGTGGACCTTCCCTTTCACTCTTGCTGATACCCATCTGTCACAAATCACTCCTGACACTCTTCTCCACCCACTCCACCCTGCATGCTCTCTCTTCTTCACTTCTCTTCCACAATCCTCATTACTCTGTACTGTTGATCCCAAGTATTTAAACTCATCCACCTTCACCAACTCTACTCTCCTCATCCTCACCAATCCACTGACCTCCCTCTCATTGACACACATGTATTCTGTCTTGGTGGTCCTACTGACCTTCATTCCTCTCCTCTCTAGAGCAGATCTCCACCTTTCCAGGGTCTCCTCCACCTGCTCCCTACTCTTGCTACAAATCACAATGTCATCACCGTCCACAGGGACTCCTGTCTAATCTCGTCTGTCAACCTGGCCATCACAACTGCAAATAAGAAAGGGCTCAGAGTCGATCCCTGATGTAAGCCCACCTCCATGTTGAATGCATCCATCACTCCTACCGCAGACCTCACCACTGTCACACTCCCCTCCTACATATCCTGTACAACTCTTACGTTCTTCTCTGCCACTCCCGACTTCCTCATACAATACCACAGCTCCTCTCAGTCACAGAAAGAAAGAAAGAAAGAAAGAAAGAAAGAAAGAAAGAAAGACTAAAATCATTGCCGCAGCCAGCTGGTCATTGTTCCTTCCCAACTTGGACGAGCCCAGCACAACTCCCTCTTCATCTCCCCAGCTCACCCATAACTCACTCAGCTTGTGGAGACACCAGCAGCTGCGGTCCTCTCCTTCCGACCGCCTCGGGTGGCATCAGCCAGACTCCTCCCATCTTCCTTCACACTCTCACAGTCGTCCCTCAGATCCCTGGGGAGGATGCCACTTCCACTCCTCAAGGAACAGTAAGTGGGCATGAGCCACCCCTAGACCACCAAACCTTTGCTCCTATGGGGGACACACGACCACCCTCCTTTTCCCTACACTGGCATGACCTGCCTCTCCACCCACTGCTGTTCTCATGGCTCTTCTTCTCTTTTCTCTGTCTCTTTTCTGTTCTCTCCCCCTTGTGCTTCCCTTTTAAAACGGGGATGTGGCAGAGCAGCAGCAATCAGCAGCTCCCCCCACCAATCAGGGTCATGGCTGATCCTGCAAAAATGGGAAATGTGTTCATTTAAAATGAAATCTACAATTCATTAAAGTGCGGAGAAAGCGAATACAGCCAACACAATGGCGGAGTGGCTTTGGGACAGGTCTCCGAGTGTCCTTGAGTTTCCCAACCAAAGGCCAGTGTTCAGGAGATGTGTGCAGAGACCTGAAGATGGCACTTCTCAGATGCTTCCCATCCAATTTAAAGGTGCTTAAAGGGGGTCTGATGGGAAGAATGGGACCATCTGCCCAAATCCAGTTGTGCAAAGCTTGCAAAGACTTACCAAGAAGATTGAAAGCTGGAATTGCTGCTGAAAGGAGCCTCTACAAAGTAATGAATTGAGGGTCTGAATACTCTCTAGGAATAAGAAATTTCAGTTTTCGATTTTTACTGAACTTTTCTAAAAAACATGCTTTCACTTAGGGCTCTGAATATTTTATGAATCCAATGTATGTTTTATGAGTACATCAATACCAACAAGTATGAAAATCTTTCATGTAAATATTATTTCCAACATGTAGTAAAAATATACTGGTTTTATTTTGAGGGCCTGACATTTATGAACTTCTTCATCTTTTGGCTGCTCCTGTTAGGAGTCGACACAGTTCTGTCTCACCCATCACCTGCATGTCCTCCCTCACCACATCCATAAACCTTCCTCTTTTTCTCTTCCCTGGCAGCTCTATCCTTAACATCCTTCTCCCAATATCCCCAGCATCTCTCCTCTGCACCTGTCCAAACCAACACAATCTCGCCTCTCTAACTTTGCCTCTCACCCGTCCAACTTGAGCTGACCCTCTAATGTCCTCATTTCTAATCCTGTCCTTCCTCATCACACCCAATGCAAATCTTAGCATCTTTAACTCTGCCACCTCCAGCTCGGTCTCCTGTGCCACCGTCTCCAACCTATATAATAAAGCTGGTCTCACTACCGTCCTGTGGACCTTCCCTTTCACTCTTGCTGATACCCGTCTGTCACAAATCACTCCTGACACTCTTCTCCACCCACTCCACCCTGCATGCTCTCTCTTCTTCACTTCTCTTCCACAATCCTCATTACTCTGTACTGTTGATCCCAAGTATTTAAACTCATCCACCTTCACCAACTCTACTCTCCTCATCCTCACCAATCCACTGACCTCCCTCTCATTGACACACATGTATTCTGTCTTATTCCTACTGACCTTCATTCCTCTCCTCTCTTCCTCATATCTCCACCTCTCCAGGGTCTCCTCAACCTCCTCCCTACTATCACTACAGATCACAATGTCATCAGCAGACATCACCGTCCACAGGGACTCCTGTCTAATCTCGTCTGTCAACCTGTCTATCACCATTGCAAATAAGAAAGGGCTCAGAGCCGATCCCTGATGTAAGCACACCTCCATCACTCCTACCGCAGACCTCACCACTGTCACATTCCCCTCCTACATATCCTGTACAACTCTTACTTTCTTCTCTGCCACTCCCGACTTCCTCATACAATACCACAGCTCCTCTCAGTCACCTTGTCATTTGCTTTCTCCAGGTCCACAAAGACGCAATGCAACTCCTTCTACCCTTCTCTGTACTTCTCCATCAACACCCTCAGAGCAATCATCACATCTGTGGTGCTCTTTCTTGGCACAAAACCATCCCGCATGCTCACTAATCACCACCTCACTTCTTAACCGAGTTTCCACTACTCTTTCCCATAACTTCATGCTGTGGCTCATCAATTTTATTACCCTGAAGTTACTGCAGTCCTGCACGTCCCCCTTATTCTTAAAAATCGGCACCAGTACATTTCTTCTGTACTCCTCATGCATCCTCTCACTTTCCAAGATTCCATTAAACATTTATGAACAAAAAGCATAATTATATAGCTAACAGTTAACTATTTCAATTATTCCATGATATATAACTAAAGTTTCACGTCCCAAGAGCCAGTTTCTGTAGCCGAGGATCAGACCGCCAAGGTCCCCGCCTTCGGCCACCACCCAACTCACACTGCACCCAACCTCCTTGGCCCCTCCCATAGGTGGTGAGCCCATGGGGAGGAGGACCCACGTTACCTCTTCAGGCTGTGCCCGGCTGAGCCCCATGGGTGCAGGCCCGGCCACCAAGCGCTCGCCATCGAGCCCCACCTCCAGGCCTGGCTCCAGAGGGGGGCCCCGGTGACCCGCGTCGGGCAAGGGAAAATGTCGTCCAAAGTTTTTGCTTTTCATCGGAGGTTTGTTGAACCGCTCTTTGTCTCATCCCTCACCTAGGACCAGTTTGCCTTGGGTGGCCCTACCAGGGGCATAAAGCCCCGGACAACATAGCTCCTAGGATCACTGGGACACGCAAACCCCTCCACCACGATAAGGTGACGGTTCAAGGAGGAGTCCGCATCGAGAGGAGTCAGATGAGGTGGCTCGGGCATCTGATCAGGATGCCTCCTGGACGCCTCCCTGGTGAGGTGTTCCGGGCACGTCCAACCGGGAGGAGGCCCCGGGGAAGACCCAGGACACGCTGGAGGGACTATGTCTCCCGGCTGGCCTGGGAACGCCTTTGGGATTCTCCGGAAGAGCTGGAAGAAGTGGCCGGGAGAGGGAAGTCTGGGCCTCTCCGCTTAAGCTGCTGCCCCCGCGACCCGACCTCGGATAAGCGGAAGAGGATGGATGGATGGATGGATAACTAAAGTGGTAACCATTCCATTTCGGTTTTGTGATCCATGCTAAAGCAAATAGACAAATGTATGTTGTAGGTCTGCCTCTGATGTAGTCGGCAGGATCAGTCATTTTGTGCGGTTCTTCTGCTACTCTGTCTCTGGGAGTCACATGGACTCCGTCATTAGCCTTACTCTTTTATGGTGGCGTGTCCTCTTCTTACAGATGCTCCCATGATCAATGTGCACCCTTTCGTGTGGGTCTTTGATGTGTTTACATTTCCCTCAGGGAGAACATAGAGGCCTCCGAGAGATGTGCTATAAAAAGAAAAATGAGGCGAACTGAATTGAAATTGCAGCCTCGACTGGTACCTTCCTGAAATTCTCACGGTCCTCTTGGCATCACCTTAAGTCAAATGGTCGCAGGAGGCGAAGCTGTGAACAGAGGATTTCCTGGTGAGACTCGTCTTAGTCATGTGGTTATGGTTAACTGTCTACATATGTAATGTTGTTTTTGATTTGTATTCTTCCTAAAGGCCGTCAAAAAGACCTTTGTGGCCATGGACTCGAGCCCCATCTTAGACCTGTTCCCTGTCTTGCACTCAGGGCCCCCCTTATATGTTTCTAGTCCCCCACAACCTTAAAATGGATTAAATGGGTTTGAGATTGTTTATGTTGCATATGTTGCATGGGACAGCTTTACTAATTCTGTCAATCATTAGAAGATGCCTCTCACTGCATTCCATCGGGCAGTTGTCTTCTGTAATGTCCCTCCTCCTATCGCTATTGCTTTTGTGATGTATGGCTGTGGATCGTGCCCTACTGGGAGGCCTGGAGAAGCAGGTGACCAGAAGAGGTGCAATTCATACCCCGGGACATGAGAGGGCAGCCCCCCCTGGGTTGCATCGGGGCCACGTGCCTGGGGCTTAGAAGCTCAACCCTGTTGGGGTCCATGGACACCACCAGGGGGCACCTGGACAGCTCTGAAGCCTTGGCATGCAGCAGTTCCTGGAAGTGCTGCCAGAAGAGGAGCTGGATTCGCATGCAGCACTCCTGCCACACCCAGAAGATTACTTATTGTAGCTTGCGAATGATGCTTATGTAACAAAGTGTAATATGCTAGTTATAATTTTATGTTTTTTTAGTTATGGACTTCCCCAAAATTAATTAATTCTTGTAAGTAGTTACTAGTATACCGTTTGTATAATATGTTGTAGCACGTGCGTTAATAAGTGTTACATATCACATCCTGCATGCACCATGTTTCTTGGCTCTGCCACCAGAAGCACAGTGGATGCTGTTGGGGGCAGGTGGTGTTTTCAGCTCTCCCCAAGTTTTTTCTGATTTTTATTTTATTTATTTTGTATTATTAGTTCTGTTGGGTAGCACGGTGGTGCAGTGGGTAGCACGCTAGCCTCACAGTTAGCAGACTCCCGGCGTGGAGTTTGCATGTTTTCCCCATTCCTCCCACAGTCCAAAGACATGCAGGTTACGTGCATTGGTGATCCTAAATTGTCCCTCCTGTGTGGTGTGTGTGTGTGTGTGTGCCCTGCCCGGGGTTTGTTTCCTGCCTTGCGCCCTGTGTTGGCTGGGATTGGCTCAAGCAGACCCCCGTGACCCGCTAGTTAGGATATAGCAGGATGGATGGATGGAGGTAACTGAATAGATAATAATAATTTGAAATAGTAATAAATGACGTATGACCAGTAGGAGGCAGCACTGAGCCCCAAACACACCAACACAAATACAGGTCCTGGGCTCAAATACAGATTTTATTTTCCAAAAATACCCAGTCAGCCTGGAATGTTAGAACACTCTAGACAAGAACAGGCCATTCAGCCCAACAAAGCTCGCCAGTCCTGTCCACTTATTTCTTCCAAAAAAACATCAAGTCGAGTTTTGAAAGTCCCTGAAGTCTTATTGTCTGCCACACTGCTTGGTCACCTATTCAAGTGTCTAGCATTCTCTGTGTAAAGAAAAACTTCCTCATGTTTGTGTGAAATTTACTCTTAACAAGTTTCCAACTGTGTCCCCGTATTCTTGATGAACTCTTTTTAAAGTCACCGTCTCGATCCACTGGACTGATTCACTTCATAATTTTAAACACTACAGTCAGGTCTCCTCTTCTTCTCCATTTTCTTAAACTGTAAAGGCTCAGCCCTTTTAATCTTTCCTCTTCACTCATCCCCTGTAGCCCCTGAATCAGCCGAGTCGCTCCTCTCTGGACTTTCTCTTGTGCTGTTATGTTTTTATGGAGACCAAACCTGCACCCAGGACTCTAGATGAGGCCTCATCAGTGTGTTATAAAGCTTGAGCAGAACCTCCTGTGACTTGTACTGCACACATCAAGGCGCTATATAACCTGACATTCTGTTAGTCTTCTTAATGGCTTCTAAACACTTAATAGTATTGAGTCCACTACGACTCCTAAATCCTTCTCATGAGGTGGACTCTCAATTTTCTGACCGCCCATTGTGTATTCAAACCTCACATTTTTACTTCCTATGTGTAATTCTTTACATTTACTGACATTAAATTTCATCTTCCACAAATCTGCCCAAGTCTGTATGGTGTCCAAGTCCTTCTGTAATGATATAACGGATTCCAAATTATCTGCTAATCCACCTATCTTGGAATCATCTGCTAACTTAACCAGCTTGTTTGTTCTTTATATTCCTATCTAAATCATTTATATACAGGTGCTGGTCATAAAATTAGAATATCTTGACAAAGTTGATTTATTTCAGTAATTCCATTCAAAAAGTGAAACTTGTATATTAGATTCATTCATTACACACAGACTGATGTATTTCAAATGTTTATTTCTTTTAATTTTGATGATTATAACTGACAACTAATGAAAGTCCCAAATTCAGTATCTCGGAAAATTAGAATATCAATTAAGACCAATGCAAAAAAAGGATTTTTAGAAATGTTGGCCAACTGAAAGGTATGAACATGAAAAGTATGAGCATGTACAGCACTCAGTATTTAGTTGGGGCTCCTTTGGCCTGGATTACTGCAGCAATGCGGTGTGGCATGGAGTCGATCAGTCTGTGGCACTGCTCAGGTGTTATGAGAGCCCATGTTGCTCTGATAGTGGCCTTCAGCTCTTCTGAATTGTTGGGTCTGGCGTATTGCATCTTCCTCTTCACAATACCCCATAGATTTTCTATGGGGTTAAGGTCAGGCGAGTTTGCTGGCCAATCAAGAACAGGGATACCATGGTCCTTAAACCAGGTACTGGTAGCTTTGGCACTGTGTGCAGGTGCCAGGTCCTGTTGGAAAATGAAATCTGCATCTCCATAAAGTTCGTCAGCAGCAGGAAGCATGAAGTGCTCTAAAACTTCCTGGTAGACGGCTGTTGACCTTGGACCTCAGAAAACACAATGGACCAACACCAGCAGATGACATGGCACCCCAAACCATCACTGACTGTGGAAACTTTACACTGGACCTCAAGCAACGTGGATTCTGTGCCTCTCCTCTCTTCCTCCAGACTCTGGGACCTTGATTTCCAAAGGAAATGCAAAATTTACTTTCATCAGAGAACATAACTTTGGACCACTCAGCAGCAGTCCAGTCGAGACGCTTCTGACGCTGTCTCTTGTTCAAGAGTGGCTTGACACAAGGAATGCGACAGCTGAAACCCATGTCTTGCATACGTCTGTGCGTGGTGGTTCTTGAAGCACTGACTCCAGCTGCAGTCCACTCTTTGTGAATCTCCCCCACAGTTTTGTTTCACAATCCTCTCCAGGGTATAAGCGGTTATCCCTATTGCTTGTACACTTTTTCTACCACATCTTGTCCTTCCCTTCGCCTCTCTATTAATGTGCTTGGACACAGAGCTCTGTGAACAGCCAGCCTCTTTAGCAATGACCTTTTGTGTCTTGCCCTCCTTGTGTCAGGTGTCAATGGTTGTCTTTGGACAACTGTCAAGTCAGCAGTCTTCCCCATGATTGTGTAGCCTACAGAACTCGACTGAGAGACCATTTAAAGGCTTTTGCAGGTGTTTTGAGTTAATTAGCTGATTAGAGTGTGGCACCAGGTGTCTTCAATATTGAACCTTCTCACAATATTCTAATTTTTCGAGATACTGAATTTGGGACTTTCATTAGTTGTCAGTTATAATCATCAAAATTAAAAGAAATAAACATTTGAAATACATCAGTCTGTGTGTAATGAATGAATCTAATATACAAGTTTCACTTTTTGAATGGAATTACTGAAATAAATCAACTTTGTCATGATATTCTAATTTTATGACCAGCACCTGTATATTAAAAATAGCAGCGGCCCTAGCACTGACCCCTGCTGGTCACCACTCTTAACATCGCCCAATTCTGATGAGGTTCCTCACACCATCACCCTCTGCTTCCTGTGTGTGAGCCAATTCTGCACCCATCTAAAAACATCACCCTGAACTCCCACTTCTTTTAGTTTGATGCCCACCCTCTCATGTGGCACCTTATCAAATGCTTTCTGAATGTCAAGATAAATAGTCTCATCTGCTCTGCTTTGATCATAACCTTTTGTTGCTTCCTCATAGAATTCCATCATGTTAGTACAACACAACCTCCCTCTTCTGACCCCATGCTGACCATTCACTGCAGCACAAACTTCAGAGTCAGGACAGACAAAGAATAGAAGTTGTTGTAGGACCTGGCACAACTGGTTTGGATACTGCAGTACCTTCTACAAGATGGAAGTTGGGCAAAGAGACGGTGACAGGGGTGGGAGTGGTCCTTCACAGGGCTGTAGGCTTTACAGATTCAAGATTTGATAAAGATATCTTTAACAGAGGGCAGAGAGGTCCCAGTGATCTTTTCTGCACCATCCATTGTGGGATCTCACAGTCAGAGACACTGCAGTTGCCAAACCAGACAGAGATGCAGCTGGTCAGAACGCTTTCAATGGTCTAGAGTTGCGGCCAAAAGTTTAGAGAATGATCCAAGTGTTGGTTTTCACAAAGTTTGCTGCTTCCGTGTTTTTAGATCTTTTTGTCAGATGTTTCTATAGTACACTGAAGTAGAATTACAAGCATTTCAGACGTTTCAAAGACTTTTATTGACAATGACATTAAGTTTATGCAAAGAGTGAATATTTGCAGTGTTGACCCTTCTTTCTTTTTCAAGATCTCTGCAATTCACCCTGGCATGCCGTCTGTCGACTTCTGGGCCAAATCCTGACCGGTGGTGGCCCATTCTTGCAGAATCGATGCTTGGAGTTTGTCAGAATTGGTGGATTTTTCTTTGTCCACCTGCCTCTTGAGGATTGACCACACGTTCTCAATGGGATTAAGGTCTGGGGAGTTTCCTGGCCTTTGAAAAGTCTGAAATGCTTGTAATTCTACTTCAGTGTACCACAGAATCCCTTCTTTCTTTTTCAAGATCTCTGCAATTTTCTCTAGCATGCTGTCAATCAGCATCTGGGCCCAATCCTGACTGATGTAACTGCATCAGTGCCTGTTCCCAACCTCTCTCTCTCTCTATCTCTCCTTGAACCCATGTTCAGTTTTTTGACTACTGTGATGGACAGCACACATGGCTGGGTGTCCCAGATGGGGATAACCCAAGGTTCCTTACCTGGATGGGAGGCCAGCTTTTCTGCAGCAGAGAAGGAAGGCTAGGATCATCCTGCCTTGACCAGGAGGCAGGTGTGAGATGCTAGTGCAGAAATCCTGGCAGGTTTGGAGAAAGAAACAATGCCCGATCAGGAGGCGAGTATGATAAAAAGACAGGGGGGTAAACCTTTCGGGACTATACGATCCCCCAATATGCTAGGTGGTAGCATCTGTGGGCAACCTTACTCTTACAGACACCCACAAGGCATGCTGGGAGCTGTAGTCTCATGGAGCAACCTAGTTGGGTTCCGTGGGTGCCGTATGGATCCATGATCGCTACTTTCTGGGGCCTCCGTTTCACCCAGAAGAACTCTCAACGGGCTATGCACTAGCACTAGAAGTACTCCAGGGTCCAAAATTAGATGCTCAACCTCATCAAGGTAAGTTGGAGTTGGGTGTGGAGGACAAGCACAGCTCACCTTGGAGGAGGAGAAGAGAGAGAGAAGTAGAATTGTGTTTGTGATTACAAAGAATCCATTTGCAAGTTATTCTTACAACAAAACATTTAATTTGTACTCAGTACTTGAGTCGTGGTGGTTGTGACTGGGGTTTGGGGTGCTGCAACACCCCCTACTGGGCACACAACGCATTGGATTCCGAATTGGGACTTTGTTTGCTTAGATTGCTTTATGATTCTGGCAACTTCTTTATGCCTGTTGTGCTCCTTACATCAGAGAATTTTGTGAGAGTAAATTTCTCATATTCTAAAGATCCTGTGACTGTTCTTATATCTAGCTGGGGTTTGACAGGAAATCCTACCCTAGTGGGCATTTTGGAAAGTGGTTTTGGGACTTACTTGCTTTGGGACCCCTTGCATTAACAGAACCACAAGAGACTTCACTTAACAGCCTTACTTTAGTACATAGGAGCATAGGAGAACCAGATCACACGCGTAGAAACTAAACAACAGTTAAATAAAATTTATTTGAAAAAATGAACAAAAAGGTATTAAAACATAAGCCAGGGGTGGAACTCTGGTTGTCCACGTGGCCTGACAATTTTGTCCGTATGTTGGCAGAATAGCAATTGATTGTCCTCCTTACCCAATATTACACAAAGCAGGCATGCCTAATAAAGTGGCCTCTGTGTGTCTGTATATGAATACTCTGTCCAGAAGTGTACAAAAGCGCTGTAAGTCCGTGTTCGCAATGGAGCTAAAAAAAAAAAAACCCTCAGGCAACACCTCCGTTGCCTTCAGACTTCAAGTGCTACATTTGATTTAAAGCTCTGGGCTTCAAAATTCCAGAGAACCAAAGAAAAAAAAAGCCATCCCTCATAAAGGTCCTGTGAAGCGATGAAATGCCATTAATTGAGCTTTACGGGTGGAATGAACGTTGGCTCATTTGTCATGGTGAGCATGACCGATAGGGTGATCAGTTAAAACCTGACTTTCCCCGCTGTCTGTTTTTCCTGTTCTGAATTATTGATGTCCGAGTGGGAAGTTACTGTAAGCCCCTTCGCCGAGATCAGATTTAGTCAGCGGGGCAGCAAGACGATCCTACTGAATGGCTACAATACTCTGCTTACCTTAACAACAGTATTAATACTATAGAGTACGAGCTGTCAGTCCGCCCCTAGTGGCTAAGGTGAGACAGTGAAGTTCATTCTCCGCCGGTGACTCACTCTTTGAGCCCTGAAGAAGTCACATTGCTTGCTAGTGCTCTGATATGTTGTGCCTTCAGGAAATATTCAGACCCTGTATCACCGTAGTATTTCCCTCTACTTACCCTTTACCTGTTTTTCTTCAAGGGTAAGTGTACTTGTCAAGTTCATTACCAGGTTGGTCTACTGTTGCACTTTAAAATTAACAAACACATACATAGCTATATGCATACACACAGACCCTAACCACAATAGTGCAACATGAATGACAAACACACACAGCTGGTTAACCTCTGGCACTTTAAATTACACAAGTGCTTTAGGAATAACACAGCTTGTCACTCTCTCAGCACTTCAAGGGACTTACTTATTATCAGCACGAACAACATACAATGTTTTAATGATATCTCAGACCTAAAATTTACTTCTGGTCTACAAACATACAAAGGCTCAGCACTCTTGAATATAGGCCATCCATCAGCCAAGAATGCCTTACTTTATGTACTGTTCCCTACTATTGGGTGGAGCTCTCACCATCAGCCTTAATAAACCTCACAGTACAGAGTATATGGCAAACCTCTGGCTGCACCAGGTGCTCAAAGAAATCCACCTTATTACTTCAATCACTCTAGACATTAAGACAAAGCATAGAAAGTTAAAAGCAGCATGGTATTAATTACAGGAATAATAATAATACCAGTGGAACAAAGAATAATAGGACTGATAGAAAAGTCTGGATATACATAGTCTTTAGAAAAAGCTTACGAAAAAGTTACAGATGACAAGGATGAATGTCGCAGGTGGCTTGTGATCGAGCACTCGTATTTATTCATGAGATGCTTTTCTGACGACCAGATAGAAACGGCTGCACGTTGACATTGCTCTTTTCTCTTCTGATGTCTTCGTCCCTTCTTCTTCCTCCCTCCTTCCATACTCGCTCCTCAGACAAGGCATATTTATTTTAAAATTCTACCAGGGGGTTTTGCAAGATGTGATTGTTAGATATTCTGATTGGCTGGCTGTCATTATGAAGAATTAATTCACTGTCTGTTTTCCAAAACAATAAATCTTTTTTATGTTCTCTGAGGTATCGGCAGGTCTTCCTTTCCCAGGCTGTAAAATAATTAGATGTCCATCCTTTCTCAGGTTATAAAGTAATTTAGCCATCAGCATGTCTTCCTTTCTTTGTTGGAACAGCTGTTTTAAAAGGTATAACTGGGAAGAAGACATGCTTTGATTTGGGACTCCATGAGCAACACAAAGTCAAACTGGTGGTACCCAAGGATTCTCCGAAGAGACACAGGAGTCCAGTCTTGGTCTCAGGCCACTGGATAGCGTCCGTGTTTAGCAAACAGGAAGCAACAGGACTCTAAAGACTTGGACCTTTGTCCTTTCGCAGATATCAGGAGTGCCACACACCCCTTTCCAGTGACCTCATGACCCCCCATGCTCTCTCAGTCCGTCTACTGAGTTCATAGGAAGAGTCACCAGAGACATGAATGTCACTGCCGAGGTGAGTAAACCTCTCAACGAGGTCGACACTCTCCCCGCAGACAGATGCACTGCTGATGACTGAGCCCAAGAGGCCATTAAAGGCCTGGGGTCTTGGTTTTTATTAGGACTGTCGCAAGCCCAGACACTCAGACTCCTCACTCAGTCTCTCGAGCGCCTCATTCAGAGCCTCCATTGACTCCACGAAGATCACAGCATTATCAGCAAAGTCAAGGTTGGTTAATCTCTCTTCAACAACAGATACCCCAAAACCTGCCCAACACCAAGTGCATGTCAGCATTGAATAGAGTAGGAGCAGAACCCACTGCTGATGGACCCCATAATCAACTAAGAAAAATGGAGACGTTCCACGTCCACTCGGCACAGCACTCATGGTACCAATGTACAGGCCATCTGTGATATCCAGCAACTTTGGGGGGATCCTGTAGCACCAACACTGCTGTCGGTGCCTGGTAAGGTCCTCGCTAAGTGGGTCCTCAATAGGATCTGTGATGACTTGTTCACCTACCAGTGACCAGAGCAGTCTGGTTTTATGCCTAAGAAGTCTACTGTCAACCATATCCTGGTACTGAGGGTTCTGATCTAACTCATCGGCAGAGTTTCTTTGCAGCCTTTCTCGATTTTTGTAAAGCGTTCAACTCAGTTGATTGAGCTGCCATGTGGGACATCCTGAGGACATTTCTTATTAATATATTTTTTATACCGACTTTCTATCTGCCTGTCTTGGATGAGCGACCATCTAAGAGAAGCTTGGGTTGGTCTTGGAGTAGGTGTTGGGGGAGGCCATCATGGGTCACTTACCCTGTGGTCTGTGTGTGGATCCCAATGCCCCAGTGCGTTGATGGGGGACACTGTGCTGCAAAAATGTCACCATCCTTTAGATGAGTTGGAATACTAAGGTTATGGACTCTCAGTGGTTATCAAAGATCCCTGGGCTTCTTTCAAAATGAGTATGGTGTACCCAAATGTCCTGAATAAATTGCCCACCATGGCCTTGTCCATTCTGGCCCCCTAACCATCCCCTGGCTAAATGTCTCTCTCACCCCTTCACCACCTAACAGCTAATGTGTGGTAAGAATACTGGCACAAGAATGGCTGCTGTGGCATCCTCCAGGTGGGTGGTACACATTCGTGGTGGTTGAGGTGGTTGCCCACTGTCTATGTGGTGCACACATAACAGAACTATGTAAATGTAGGAATTTAATTTCTTTGTCCAATGACCACTGTACAGTTGTGGCCAAACGTTTTGAGAATGACACAAATGTTGGTTTTCACAAAGTCTGCTGCTTCAGTGTTTTGAGATCTTTGTGTCAGATGTTTCTGTGGTATACTGAAGTAAAATTACAAGCATTTCAGAAGTTTCAAAGGCTTTCATTGACAATGACATGAAGTTTATGCACAGAGTCCATATTTGCAGTGTTGGCCCTTCTTTCTTTTTCAAGACCCCTACAAATCACCCTGGCATGCTTGTCTGTCCATTAACCTCTGGGCCAAATCCTGACCGATGGAAGCCCATTCTTAAATAATCAATGCCTGGAGTTTGTCAGAATTGGTGGGTTTTTGTTTGTCCATCCACCTCTTGAGGATTGACCACAAGTTCTCAATGGGGTGTTTCCTGGTCATAGACCTCAAATGTCGATGTTTTGTTACCTGAACCACTTAGTTCTCACTTTTGCCCGGTGCTACATCATGCTGGATTATTCATTGTTGGCTACGAAACTGCTCTTGGATGATTGGAGGAAGTTGCTCTCAGAGGATGTTTTGGTGCCATTCTTTATTCTTGGCTCAGGATCGGAGCACCACCAGTGCAGAGCTTGCTCAGGAATCACAGCAGGCAGGTGTGAGGGAGGTGAAGACTTCTGGAGGATGGCTTGGTGGTTGTCAAGAAGGGCAGCAAAGAAGCCAAGAAAAACATCAGGGACAGACTGGTATTCTGGGATTGGATTGCTGAGGACTGCTGGGGTCAAGCCATTTTCTCTGATGCATCTCCTTTGCAAATGGTTGGGGCATCTGGACAAAACGAAAAGGTGAGCGGTGCTACCATCAGTCCTGTGTCACTGTGCCAACAGTAAAGCATCCTCAGAACATTCATGTGTGGGGGGTTGCTTCTCAGCCAAGGAAGTGGGCTCACTCACAATTTTAAATAAAGAACGGAAGAGCGAGAGCAACTTCTCCCAACCATCCAAGAACAGTTTGGTGACCAACGTGATGGAGTACTGGGCCATAAGGCAAAAGTGAGAACTAAGCGTCTCAGGGAACAAAACATCGACATTTGGGGTCCATGGCCAGGAAACTCCCCAGACCTTAATCCCATTGAGAACTTGTAGTCAATCCTCAAGAGGCAGGTGGACAAAGAAAAATCCACCAATTCTGACAAACTCCAAGCATTGATTCTGCAAGAATGGGCTGCCATCGGTCAGGATTTGGCCCAGAAGTCGACAGACGGCATGCCAGGGTGAATTGCAGAGATCTTGAAAAAGAAAGAAGGGTCAACACTGCAAATATTCACTCTTTGCATAAACTTAATGTCATTGTCAATAAAAGTCTTTGAAACGTCTGAAATGCTTGTAATTCTACTTCAGTATACCATAGAAACATCTGACAAAAAGATCTAAAAGCAAACTTTGTGAAAACCAACACTTGGATCATTCTCTAAACTTTTGGCCGCAACTCAACCATTGAAAGCGTTTTGACCAGCTTCATCTACTTCAGTATACCAGAGAAACATCTGACACAAAGATCTAAAAACACTGAAACTGCACACTTTGTGAAAACCAGCACTTGTGTCATTCTCAGAACTTTTGGCCGCGACTGTACACACAGCTATGGAGAATAACGGTCCCAGACCACCCTGGTGCCATTATTGATGGGTTGGACTGACTTAGAGGGAGAGGAGACAAAATAATTTCACTTCCATGGAGGACACTTCCCGATGGGGTTAACATGTCTGACCTTTAAACGAGGTGCTAGTAGAACGCTGAGATCACCCCCCCACAATAGTTGGACCACTTCGTTCACCTCTCACTAGGAGACAGCCCTCAGGTAACGACTGAACATTTGGGCCTTGGACTAAATGCCAGAGAGCTCGCCTTTTGAGCTGGGGAGCACCGATATGCCCTACAGCTAAAAGATCTACAAAATGAGCTCCATCCTGGTAGAGCGCAGATTTGATCACTCAGCCAAACGACGCTTAACGATTCCTTTTGAGTGATCAGCAAGGCCCACGAGTCCCAGCATAGTCGTTGCACTCGAACCCTTTAAGTTAACAAGCCGGCTGGAGCCCAAAGTGACATTCGCGGTGAAAGGGACACGAGCATCTGTGAAGGTGCAAGGCCGCCGAGATCCTGCACGCATTTGAAATGCAGCATAAAAGACAAAGAACAAAGTCACGGCCAATGGCAGAACATTCCGGTGCCTCCTGAGCCACTGGGATCCTTACTTGCAGGAACCTTTGAACCAAATTGGTTTCTTGGCTGGCTTGAGAGCGAAAAAAAAAAAAATAAATGAGTCTGAGTCAGCTTTAAGCAGCAGAAGCACAAAATCCATTTTATATCCCAAATGATAAAATAATCATCACAAAAAAATGTCACTATTTAGGAGAATATGGGCAAGAATAGCATGCAAATTGCGTAAAGTTCACTGAGAAATGAAAAGTGTTTGCGGTAATTTAACAAGATATAGGAGATCTGGGGGGGATGCAACCATCGCTTTATAGCGCCTTTATATAGAGAACATCACACTGAAGATGGAACGATGGTTTCTGTATTGAGCCAGAGGCAGGACTTGCAGGTGAAGTGACATGCAGGTATAAAATGGAACAGCCATACAATAATAATAATACATTTTATATATATAGCACCTTTCCAGAGTGAATATTGTCACACACGTGTACATGGGAGACAGCTAAAGGGCCTACAAAATAGTAATTATACGCCAGACCAGGGGCGGCGGGGTGTGCTAACTGTCTCTCTCAGTCTCTTGCAGACCATTGTCGGGAAATCCTTCTTGGTTCCAGCACCGACGATGACGTCATTTCCGGTCAGGAGGATGTCCCTTCTGGTCATGAAGACATCCCTTCCGGTTCCAGTGCCGATGACACCATTTCCCGTTTTATCAGTTAAAACCGCAATCTTGTCTCCATGCAATCAGTTCTATTCCTGACTCTGTTCTATGTACATCGTGCTACTTCTAATTTAAAGTTTTGCAGCCGGGAAAGCAAAATACAGGCGGCTGGCCCAAATCTTTATGATGTCTTTGACTCTTTCTTATGACAATATAATGTCAGCGCATTTGATCTTATAGTTTAATGGTCTCTATACGCTGTGGAGGTACAGCCCCCTTACACAGACAGACACCGAATGTTCAAAAGCACACACTTTTATTTCTCCTTCTCTTCTACACACAACACAGTGCACCGAACAGCCACAATAACTCAGTTCCTTTTCACTTTTCTTTACTTTCCTTCTTTCCTTTTGTCACCTCTACTTCTCTCCTCCCAAGCTATCGTTCTTCCTCCAGACTCCGGCTATTCTAATGGAGTGATGTGCTCCAGGTGCTTCACCATGATCTTCCAGCGACACTTCCTGGTATGGCGGAAGTGCCGCATGAGCACCTGGAACCACTCCGGGCTTATCTGGAATTTCTGCCGGCAGCACTTCCGATTGCTGCACTCCAGGGCTCCATAATCCAGCAGTTCTCAAACTTTTGTATTTCGCTCCCCGCCTTTAATGTCTGGAATAATTCAGCACCCCCTGCATAATATAAGATAGATGAGAATAACCCATGATACAACTAATAAAGATATGATACTCGTGCGGTGTCGCGGTATCCTATCATTTTTACTTCCATAATATTTGCATGTGTTTGGCTAACTTTGATGAAATATTTGCAATTTTTTTTTAAAGTGCTTTAATAACTGTTAAAATGCCTTGTGTGTTTTTTGGTAGTAATTCTAATCCCCAAAACTAAGAATAAATTATTTATTTTTTTTATGTGAAGAAACAATTAAATATGTTTTAATTTTTAAAAATCTCGTAAACAAGTACACCGATGAAGTCAATCTGTGCAAGACGAACGTACAGTGGTGTGAAAAACTATTTGCCCCCTTCCTGATTTCTTATTCTTTTGCATGTTTGTCACACAAAATGTTTCTGATAATCAAACACATTTAACCATTAGTCAAATATAACACAAGTAAACACAAAATGCAGTTTTTAAATGATGGTTTTTATTATTTAGGGAGAAACTACATGGCCCTGTGTGAAAAAGTAATTGCCCCCTTGTTCAAAAATCACCTAACTGTGGTGTATCACACCTGAGTTCAATTTCCTGATTACTGCCTCACCTGTTTCAATCAAGAAATCACCTAAATAGGAGCTGCCTGACACAGAGAAGTAGACCTAAAGCACCTCAAAAGCTAGACATCATGCCAAGATTTAAAGAAATTCAGGAACAAATGAGAACAGAAGTAATTGAGATCTATCAGTCTGGTAAAGGTTATAAAGCCATTTCTAAAGCTTTGGGACTCCAGCGAACCACAGTGAGAGCCATTATCCACAAATGGCAAAAACATGGAACAGTGGTGAACCTTCCCAGGAGTGGCCGGCCGACCAAAATTACCCCAAGAGCGCAGAGACAACTCATCCGAGAGGTCACAAAAGACCCCAGGACAACGTCTAAAGAACTGCAGGCCTCACTTGCCTCATTTAAGGTCAGTGTTCACGACTCCACCATTAGAAAGAGACTGGGCAAAAACGGCCTGCATGGCAGATTTCCAAGACGCAAACCACTGTTAAGCAAAAAGAACATTAGGGCTCGTCTCAATTTTGCTAAGAAACATCTCAATGATTGCCAAGACTTTTGGGAAAATACCTTGTGGACTGATGAGACAAAAGTTGAACTTTTTGGAAGGCAAATGTCCCGTTACACCTGGCGTAAAAGGAACACAGCATTTCAGAAAAAGAACATCATACCAACAGTAAAATATGGTGGTGGTAGTGTGATGGTCTGGGGTTGTTTTGCTGCTTCAGGACCTGGAAGGCTTGCTGTGATAGATGGAACCATGAATTCTACTGTCTACCAAAAAATCCTGAAGGAGAATGTCCGGCCATCTGTTTGTCAACTCAAGCTGAAGAGATCTTGGGTGCTGCAACAGGACAATGACCCAAAACACACCAGCAAATCCACCTCTGAATGGCTGAAGAAAAACAAAATGAAGACTTTGGAGTGGCCTAGTCAAAGTCCTGACCTGAATCCAATTGAGATGCTATGGCATGACCTTAAAAAGGCGCTTCATGCTAGAAACCCCTCAAATAAAGCTGAATTACAACAATTCTGCAAAGATGAGTGGGCCAAAATTCCTCCAGAGCGCTGTAAAAGACTCATTGCAAGTTAACGCAAACGCTTGATTGCAGTTATTGCTGCTAAGGGTGGCCCAACCAGTTATTAGGTTCAGGGGGCAATTACTTTTTCACACAGAGCCATGTAGGTTTGGATTTTTTTTTCTCCCTAAATAATAAAAACCATCATTTAAAAACTGCATTTTGTGTTTACTTGTGTTATATTTGACTAATGGTTAAATGTGTTTGATGATCAGAAACATTCTGTGTGACAAACATGCAAAAGAATAAGAAATCAGGAAGGGGGCAAATAGTTTTTCACACCACTGTATTTTTGTCCGACAAATATTATACCACTGTTAGTTGTATCATGTAAATAACCCAATACGTAGTAAATTATTTAACTCAAATTGGCAATATTGGCTACGCTGCTAATGTGGTGCAGTCACGCCGCATTATCACCTGATCTACTGTTACCCGGATGTTCGCGTCAGATACCGATACGTCTCGAACTTTCTGGATTGAAAATACGCGACTATAAAAGCAGAAGCAGCGGCGCCGCTCGTCATAGAAACAAACTTCAAATAGAAGAGGAGCTCAGAGTGTCGAGTATCTCGAATATCAAACCAAACCTGGACAGGCTGTGTACTTTAAAGCAGGCACATATTAGTCATTAGATCTACTCCTTAGAAATGTTTTATTTTAATTTTAGTTATAATGCATTCGTTGTGATTATATGCTTGCAAATTTAAACTTGAAATAAAAATGTAAAAATTTAATTTTAATGTCTTGTTCATTTATTCGACGCCTACCCTTGTACAGCTTCAGCGCTCCCCCCACAGTTTGAGAACGCTGCCATAATCCATCAGGCGCCCCCTGCTGGTGGCCACGGGCCCCAACAGGGTTGAGCTTCTAAGCTCTGATCCTTTGACCCTGATGCAGACCAGGACAGCTGCCCTCTCGTGGTCCAGGAGAGGTATTGTCCCTTTCCCGGTCCTTCTAGGCATCCTGGCTGGGCAGGATCCCCAGCCATCTGCCACAATGCATACATTTGGTTTATTGTCAGGCTAATGGCACCATCAGGCCTACACAGTGATTTTAAGTAGGGACTAGGCCAATAACAATGTGGTCACATATAGTGCCTTTCTTTGTGGATGAGTGGTGGCTCTGAGGCTAGGGATCTGCACTGGCAATCGGGAGGTTGCTGGTCCGAATCCCGTAAATGCCAAAAGGGACTCTGCTCTGTTGGGCCCTTGAGCAAGGCCCTTTACCTGCAATTGTTCTGTCCTGGTTATCTGCATACCGTGCTTGTCACACAATGTTTAACATTTAACACCGGGCTCTGAGCTGCTCTTCCTCCCACTCTCCTGATCTCTCTTCTCCTGAACGCATCTGCCACAGCAGTGATTCTGAGCTGCTGGTGTTTTTCTGATCTAAAGATGGGAGCTAAAGCAGGATGACTGCCACGTCACGGCTCCTATCTCGTGTGTTTCGCTGCTGAAGTAACGGCTCCTATTCTAAATGAAGTCTTGATGGAAAAAATTTGGAATTAACTTGCTTAGAGATCTTTATATAGACAACGTCTTTGCATCCTATGAACAATTACATTCCAAATTTAACATTCCAGCTACACATTTCTTTCACTATCTTCAAATCAGGAACTTTGTTAAACAGAACCTTCCAGATTTTCCTCATCTTGCACCCTCAACCATGCTGGAAAAATTATTGCTCAATTTCAAGGAATTAGACTCCATCTCTACAATATATAAAATCATTTTACAATCCCTCCCTTTCAAAGATCCAAGAGGACACTGGGAAAAAGATCTCTCAATTAAAATATCAGAAAAGGAGTGGAAAGTAGCAATGCAGAGAATTCACTCGAGCTCCATATGCGCAAAGCATACAATTATACAACTCAAAATTATATATCGAGCACATCTGTCTCGACTAAAATTCTCCAAAATGTTTCAAGGGCGAGAGCCAACCTGCGAACGTTGCAATCAAGTCCCAGCCTCACTAGGTCACATGTTCTGGGCCTGCACCAAATTAACATTATTCTGGACAAACATTTTTAATTACCTCTCAGACAGCCTTGGTGTGACAATCCCTCCTAACCCATTAACAGCTGTGTTTGGGGTTCTTCCAGAGGGGCTTAAAGTGGAGAAAGACAAACAAACTGTGATGGCATTCACTACACTCTTGGCACGCAGACTCATTCTGATAAACTGGAAGAATCCAAACTCTCCTCTTTTAAGTCAGTGGGAAACCGATGTGTTATATTATTTGAAATTGGAAAAATCAAATACTCAGTTAGAGGATCTGTACAGACCTTTTTCAAAACATGGCAGGATCTAATCAGTAATATTTTAAAATAAGTTCATAAAGCACAGAGAATTTATTATTATTTTTTTAAATTAGGTATGTTTACAAGCCTTAAATTTAAAGTTATTTGGCTTGCTCTCTCTCTCAGGGGTGGGGATCGATCTGTTCTTAACTCAATTTTTCTTTTTGTAAAATCTTGATTGCTTTGTATGGATTGTAATAAAATTAATAAAAATAAAAAAAATAAAAATAAAAAAAAATAAAAAATAAATGAAGTCTTGAGACTGTGCCTGCTGTCTCTATATGATAATAAAGTACCTTGATACCTGAACTCGCCTATTTGTCTCTCATGCAACTCTGTGAATAAAACAGTGTATATAAAACAGTGCTTCTTAAACTGCAAAAAATATTTTATTTGAAAATGAGACGTTAGATGTAACTTTTATTTTTTTTCATAGAAATACAGGTATGAATACAGAATAAAAACGAGACATTAGATGTAACTTTTTTTTAATAGGATTACAAGTGTGAAAATACAGAATGAAAGCGAGACGATAGATGTAATTTTTTTTTAAATAAAAATATAGATATGAAAACAGAATGAAAACGAGATGTTAGGTGAAGATGAAGATGCAATTCCAAAATGTCTTCACCACTTCATTTTTCTTCATTCCGGAATCATCTTTTTCCAGAATTGTTTATTTCTCTTTCAACATAAACTGACAACATTACTCACTTTTTTTTTGTTAATCTCAAAGAAAACTTTCAGTAGTGCTATGAAACTTGAGCAGTATGGTATGGTATCCACTGTAATAAAGGTGCTATATATCCGCCCGACCCGACACAGACTGGCACCGGAGGCACATATAAGAGTAAATAAACTTTTATTTTACTCCACCTGTGGGGCATGTCTTCCCGGTATCCCACAGGCAGTACACAGTCCCAAAAGCACTACACCAAAACGCACACTACTCTTCTTCTTTGCACCACCACTCCTCCAGGCAAGCATTGTCCTCCTCCTCCTGACTTAGGGTGGTAGCTGCTGACCCCTTTTATACTTCACAAAGAAGTGCATCGGGTGCTTGACCACCTGACCCCTACAGCACCTCCTGGTGGCCACCAACAGGGTTGTGGAGAACTCCATCTCCTATGGAGCCCTGCGGGTATTTGAGGCACCACAGTCACCCAGGGGGGCTGCCACCAAGAGGTCTGGGGGAGGTACTGTGCAGCCCATGCTTCGTCCCGGCCAGGCGTGGGCCTCGGTTGTCCGTCACACCTCACACAAAACACAACTACCCCTGTAGACGCGAGGTGGAGCACTGACTCAGAATTCAGCTATGAGTATGTGCTATGTGTTTCGACAAGCCTGCCCGAAACCAGAAATTTCTCAACAAAGCATCTCTCTCTCTTTCAGACAACCTGTTGCAGGGTTCCCGAGACTCAGCACGGAAAGTGTAGGAGCGGCATTAAGTATTTTTTGCATCGTATTATTATCTTTGGTGGCCATGTTTGGTCAAAAAAAATGTTTCTTATACTGAGATTTACATTTTGTTAAGACGAGATTCATTTAACATGATGATCTAGGAATGTTTGTCCAGGCCCACAAAAAGTATTCATCCATCCATCCATTATCCAACCTGCTATATCCCAACTACAGGGTCACGGGGCTCTGCTGGAGCCAATCTCAGCCAACACAGGGCGCAAGGCAGGAACAAACCCCGGGCAGGGCACCAGCCCACCGCAGGGCACACACATCCACACACCAAGCACACACTAAGGACAATTTAGGAAGGGCAGCAAATAAGCAATCTGAGAACTTCTGGGGTCAAGTCATTTTATCTGATGAATCCCCTTTCTGATTGTTTTGGACATCCGTAAAAAAGCAAAGGTGAGTGGCGCTACCATCAGTCCTGTCTCACTGTGCCAACAGTAAAGCATCCTGAGACCATTCATGTCAGCCAAGGCAGTGCAGGGCTCACTCACAATTTTGCCTAAGAACACAGCCATGAATAAAGAATTGGACCAAAACATCCACCAAGAGCAACTTCTCCCAACCATCCAAGAACAGTCTGGTGACCAACAATGAACAATCCAACTTGATTGGGCACCGGGCCATAAGGCAAAAATGACAACTAAGAGGCTGGGAGAATTAGACATTGAAATTTGGGGTCCATGGACAGGAAAATCTCCAGACCTTAATTCCATTGAGAACTTGTGGTCAAATCCTCAAAAGGCGGGTGGACAAATATAAAGCCACAAATTCTGATTCTGCAAGAATGGGCGGCCATCAGTCAGGATTTGGCCTAGAAGTTGATTGACAGCCTACCAGGGTGAATTGCAGAGATCTTGATAAAGAAAAAGAAGGACCAATACTACAAATATGGACTCGTTGCATAAAACTTCATGTCATTGTCAATGACAGCCTTTGAAACTTCTGAAATGCTTGTAATTTTACTTCAGTATCCCATAGAAACATTTGACACAAAGATCTAAAAATGGCGAAGCATCAGATGTTGTGAAAACCAACACTTGGGTCATTCTCAAAATGTTTGGCCACGACTGTACACAGTACAATATGGCGTGAAATGCTTAATTATTCAACACTAATGACTGTGTCTTTACGAACATACAGTAAAAGGATAACAACCATAACACATACCTATTGTAGCAGACGACCAGGGACCTTGCCCCACCGTGGATCCTGGATCAGGGAAGAACCGGGAAAGGGGCAATATTTTCCCTGGACGCAAGAGGGCAGCCCCCCTGATTTACACCAAGGACCATGGATATGGAGCTGGGAAACTCAACCCTGTGGGGGTCCGTGGCCAAACCCAGGGGGCGCCTGGATGGTTCCTGAGCGCTGGAAGACCATCACGGAGCACCTGGAGCACATCTGGGGTGTGATAAAAGGGGGCGCCTCACTCCCTTCGAGGAGCCGGAGTCGGGAGGAGGAAGACGGAGCTAGCAAAAGAGGAGTGGAGGCGGCCGAAGAGAGACAAAGGACTGAGGAGTAGTGTGTGAGTCACTGGAACCACTATTGTAAATAGTTCAAAATAAACCGTGTGTTGTGGACATTGGTGTCATGTCTGTCTATGGCCGGGCTATCTGTTACACTATATAAATATGAAAAATCACTAATAGACTTTTAAATATGTTATAAATGGTATCCAAATAAATAAGTTAATCACGCAATGTAGCAGAGTTACCAATAGGGAATCATGTTTTGAATACACAATGGGCGGTCGGAAAATCAAGAGTACACCTTATGAGAAGGATTAAGGAGTCATAGATAGATAGATAGATAGATAGATAGATAGATAGATAGATAGATAGATAGATAGATAGATAGATAGATAGATAGATAGATAGATAGATACTTTATTAATCCCAAGGGGAAATTCATATATACAGCAGCAGTATACTGATACAAAAATAATATTGAATTAAAGAGTAATAAAATGCATTTAAAAACAGACAATAACTTTGAGTAATGTTCGCATTTACTCCCCCAGGTGGAATTGAAGAGTCGCATAGTGTGGGGGAGGAACGATATCCTCAGTCAGTCAGTGGAGCAGGACGGTGACAAAAGTCTGTCACTGAAGCTACTCCTCTGTCTGGAGATGATCCTGTTCAGGGGATGCAGTGGATTCTTCATGATTGACAGGAGTTTGCTTAGTGCCCGTCGCTCTGCCACAGATGTTAAACTGTCCAGCTTTACTCCTGCAATAGAGCCTGCCTTCTTAACAAGTTTGTCCAGGCGTGAGACATCCTTCTTCTTTATGCTGCCTCCCCAGCACAACACCGCGTAGAAGAGGGCACTCGCCACAGCCGTCTGGTAGAACATCTGCAGCATCTTATTGCAGATGTTGAAGGACGCCAACCTTCTAATGAAGTATAGTCGGCTCTGACCTTTCTTACACAGAGCATCAGTATTGGCAGACCAGTCCAATTTGTCATCCAGCTGCACTGCCCGGTATTTATAAGTCTGTCACCTCTGATGATCACAGGGTCCATGAGGGGCCTGGGCCTCCTAAAATCCACTACCAGTTTCTTGGTCTTGCTGGTGTTCAGGTGTAGGTGGTTTGAGTCGCACCATTTAACAAAGTCTTTGATTAGGTTCCTATACTCCTCCTCCTGCCCACTCCTGATGCAGCCCACGATAGCAGTGTCATCAGCGAACTTTTGCACGTGGCAGGACTCTGAGTTGTATTGGAAGTCTGATGTATGTTGGCTGAACAGGACCTGGAGAAAGTCCAGTCCCCTGCGACGCTCCTGTGTTGCTGACCACAATGTCAGACCTGCAGTTCCCGAGACGCACATACTGAGGTCTGTCTGTAAGATAATCCACGATCCATGCCACCAGGTGTGAATCTACTCCCATCGCAGTCAGCTTGTCCCTGAGGAGCAGAGGTTGGATGGTGTTGAAGGTGCTAGGGAAGTCCAGAAACATAATTCTTACTGCACCACTGCCTCTGTCCAAGTGGGAGAGGGATCGGTGTAGCATATAGATGATGGCATCCTCCGCTCCCACCTTCTCCTGGTATGCGAACTGCAGAGGGTCGAGACGTGGCGGACCTGTGGCCTCAGGTGGTGAAGCAGCAGCCGCTCCATGGTCTTCATCAAGTGACGTCAGAGCGACAGACCTGCAGTCGTTCAGCTCACTAGGACGTGATACCTTTGGGACTGGGGTGACACAAGATGTTTTCCAAAGCCTCGGAACTCTCCCTTGTTCCAGACTCAGGTTGAAGATGCGCTGCAGAGGACTCCCCAGCTCCAGCGCATAGGCCTTCAGCAGTCCTGGCGATACTCCATCTGGACCCACTGCTTTGCTGGCACAAAGTCTCCTCAGCTCTCTGCTCACCAGCGCTGCTATAATTGTGGGTGAGGATGTCTCTCCTATGCTGGTATCAGCAGAAGGATGGTTGGAGGATGCAGTACTCCGAGGTGAGAAAGGGTTAGTGTGGTCAAACCTGTTAAAGAAGTTGTTAATTTTGTTTGCTCTTTCCACTTCTCTCTCGATGGTGGCACCCCGCTTCAAGCTGCAGCCAGTGATGATTTTCATCTAATCCCACACTTCCTTCATGCTGTTATTAAAGTCATAGTGGACTCTAAGCTATCAACTTCCCAACAGTGTTCTGAAGACATTAAGAAGGCTAACAGAATGTCAGGTTATATAGCGCCTTGATGTGTGGAGTGCAAGTCCAAGGAGGTTCTGCTCAGCCTTTATAATGCACTGATAAGACCTCAAATGGAGTACTGTGTGCAGTTTTGGTCTCCAGGCTACAAAAAGGATATAGTAGCACTAGAGAAGGTCTAGAGAAGAGCGACCAGGCTGATTCCAGGACTACAGGGGATGAGTTATGAGGAAAGATTAAAAGAGCTGAGCCTTTACAGTTTAAAGTTTTGAGGGCTGATTATTTTTGCGGTGTCCGGCAGGAATGCAGAGCAGAGCAACTGTCAGCCACTGGAGCTAAAGGCGGATCTGGCAAGAGAGTCAGTTGAATACACAAAGCAAAATTCTCCGTAGACAACATTTTGGGTATAACTTCTGAATTGGACTCCGGCTTATCGGACTCTGATCTGGAAAACGAAAGTGAGGTACCAGCATTAGCTGTTCAGTCCAGAGCTGATCGTAGTGCTGAACGCATTCCTGTAGCGACTGTCAGCTATGTCGTTATAAGTCGACACCGTCCTCGAAAGAGTTAAACGAAAGAAGATTAAGAGGAGACCTGACTGGAGTGTTTAAAATTATGAAGGGAATTAGTCCAGTGGATCGAGACGGTGACTTGAAAATGAGCTCATCAAGAACACGGGGACACAGTTAGAAACTTATGAAGGGGAAATTTCACACAAACATGAGATTTTTCTTCACTCAGAGAACCACAGACACCCGGTGTACAGTGGTGTGAAAAACTATTTGCCCCCTTCGTGATTTCTTATTCTTTTGCATGTTTGTCACACAAAATGTTTCTGATCATCAAACACATTTAACCATTAGTCAAATATAACACAAGTAAACACAAAATGCAGTTTTTAAATGATGGTTTTTATTATTTAGGGAGAAAAAAAAATCCAAACCTACATGGCCCTGTGTGAAAACGTAATTGCCCCCTGAACCTAATAACTGGTTGTGCCACCCTTAGCAGCAATAACTGCAATCAAGCGTTTGCGATAACTCGCAGTGAGTCTTTTACAGCGCTCTGGAGGAATTTTGGCCCACTCATCTTTGCAGAATTGTTGTAATTCAGCTTTATTTGAGGGTTTTCTAGCATGAACCGCCTTTTTAAGGTCATGCCATAGCATCTCAATTGGATTCAGGTCAGGACTTTGACTAGGCCACTCCAAAGTCTTCATTTTGTTTTTCTTCAGCCATTCAGAGGTGGATTTGCTGGTGTGTTTTGGGTCATTGTCCTGTTGCAGCACCCAAGATCGCTTCAGCTTGAGTTGACGAACAGATGGCGGACATTCTCCTTCAGGATTTTTGGTAGACAGTAGAATTCATGGTTCCATCTATCACAGCAAGCCTTCCAGGTCCTGAAGCAGCAAAACAACCCCAGACCATCACACTACCACCACCACATTTTACTGTTGGTATGATGTTCTTTTCTGAAATGCTGTGTTCCTTTTACGCCAGATGTATCGGGACATTTGCCTTCCAAAAGTTCAACTTTTGTCTCATCAGTCCACAAGGTATTTTCCCAAAAGTCTTGGCAATCATTGAGATGTTTCTTAGCAAAATTGAGACGAGCCCTAATGTTCTTTTTGCTTAACAGTGGTTTGCGTCTTGGAAATCTGCCATGCAGGCCGTTTTGCCCAGTCTCTTTCTTATGGTGGAGTCGTGAACACTGACCTTAATTGAGGCAAGTGAGGCCTGCAGTTCTTTAGACGTTGTCCTGGGGTCTTTTGTGACCTCTCGGATGAGTCGTCTCTGCGCTCTTGGGGTAATTTTGATCGGCCGGGACACTCCTGGGAAGGTTCACCACTGTTCCATGTTTTTGCCATTTGTGGATAATGGCTCTCACTGTGGTTCGCTGGAGTCCCAAAGCTTTAGAAATGGCTTTATAACCTTTACCAGACTGATAGATCTCAATTACTTCTGTTCTCATTTGTTCCTGAATTTCTTTGGATCTTGGCATGATGTCTAGCTTTTGAGGTGCTTTTGGTCTACTTCTCTGTGTCAGGCAGCTCCTATTGAAGTGATTTCTTGATTGAAACAGGTGTGGCAGTAATCAGGCCTGGGGGCTACGGAAATTGAACTCAGGTGTGATACACCACAGTTAGGTGATTTTTGAACAAGGGGGCAATTACTTTTTCACACAGGGACATGTAGGTTTGGATTTTTTTTTCTCCCTAAATAATAAAAACCATCATTTAAAAACTGCATTTTGTGTTTACTTGTGTTATATTTGACTAATGGTTAAATGTGTTTGATGATCAGAAACATTTTGTGTGACAAACATGCAAAAGAATAAGAAATCAGGAAGGGGGCAAATAGTTTTTCACACCACTGTAAGTGACCGAGTAGTGTGGTGGACAGGAGGACTTTGGAATTCGAATTAGAAAGAACTGAATACAATTGAATTAGAATGAAATGGTAAAAGCTACACCTGTAAATGGTGCAAGTACAACAAACAACGACAAACAAATCATATCAAAAGCACACATCTCTCTATTAAAATAAAACAAATCTTAGGAAGGAGACGATACGTGATTTTCTCAGAGAGACTCTTCCACGTCCTGCGAGATGAGACTTTGTGCCAAGAGATTTAACCAATGCCCAGGGCCGGAAATAAAAGACAAAGAGTAGATGACAAAGTAGAACGTCGTAAAGAATTCAGAAACGTTGGTGCGATACACATGCAGAGCAGGTTGGAGATCATGGAAGAAGGAAAATTCGAAAGTGTCAAAAAAATGATAGTAAAGGTCATTAAAGCATTAGCGCAAACGAACGGAAATTATTACTCGGTGAAATAATGGAACAGCGTAAAGAGATCAAATATATTGTTCAGATTTAAACTTTAAGACGGAGACTTGTAGATCGTCTAATTTGTGTTGCCATCAGGGAAAAGTAGTGTTTCTTCCCAATGAAGAGGCCTATCCGTGAGAACTAAAAGATTTGTTGTTTGGTGAAAGTGAAATCCACATACACGAGCGGCAGAGACGCAAAGTGGCTGGCGAGTAGCTCAGGCTTTGATTGACAAGCGAAGCAAGCAGGGGGCAAAGCTCCCTAGTTCGATAACAAATAGCTAGCATACATAAATAAATATAGGGAGGGAATTATTATCCACTAATGTAATCATCAAAAATACTGAATAAAAAAATTTATAACAGTTAAAATTCTGATGACCCAAGGATAAAAACTATCTGCAAATCTTTGGGTCTTCTGAACCTTCTAAACTTGATGTTATTTTGGAATAATTTAGTGGACAGGACTGGCACAGCACCACCACCCAGAAGGTGGCATCACTTCTTGGCCGAACAGTTGATGAGACGGAGCTCCTTTAAAAACTGACCGAGTAGAAAGCAAAGAACCCTTGAGAGGTGGCGTTTTTGTTTAAAGACTGAAGCAAACAGGGACAGCCAGGTTGGCACCCTAACATTTATCTCTTGACGTGAGCTGTCATTCCCTTGGACAACCACTATATTTATTGTCACACATGTACATCTGGGAGACAACCTCATTTAATAACTGTTATATTCCAAGCCAGAGGGTGGTGCTGTTGTCTAATGCCTTCTAATAGCGTCGCTATTGGTCCCAGCATCACCGTGGACAGAGAACAAGAGTGGAGGCGTGGCTTAGAGATACTTTAACCAATAAAAACACTAAACTTCTGGAGTTTGCTGTTCACAAGATGCATCTGCCAATATGAAGCATGCCTCACAAAACTGAGATCTCCGCACGTCTATAATCAAGAATTGTCGATTTTTGTAAAGCTGGAAAGAGTTTAGATAGTCAACAGTCCACAGCTAGATAAGTTGTGTATAAATTGAGATGATTTAGAATTGTGGCTACCCTCCTTAGAAGAGGGTGCCAGCCAAGTTGACTAGAAAGGCACAGCACCGAATGCTCAGTGAGGTTAAAAAAAGAGTAACAGATGAAGGCTTGAAGGTATCACTGGAACAGGTGAACATCTCTGTTTATGAGTCAACCATACATGTCATAAATAGGAGCCTCCATAATGGCAAAAAGGGTGCAATGCCTTCAAAAGGCTTCACTGGCCAAGAGTGGCATCCTCTGCCTACCTGGAAAGAGCGTTATCTTAAAATCAATGTGGAGCTCTCAGGACAATCTGATCTGTCCTAGTCTAAACTAGCTAGGCCTGCAATCGCACCTTCCTAGGCAAAACCAATTTATCGTATCGCACTTCGGACAAACTGGCGTGGCCTCGTCTAAACTAGTTTCTCCTAAAATCAGGTTTGGCCTGTAACATACTATATATAAGGGGATGATTTAGTGTCTGTGGCTACTCTCTCTAGAAATGGAACAGGTGAACATCTCTGTTCAAGAGTCTAGCATACATGTCATGAAGTGGAGCCACCATAATTGTGAGCCTCCAAAAACCTTCACTGGCCAGGGCAGGCCTCCTCTGTCTGCCTGGAAAGAAACTCATTCTAACTCCCCACTCCAATGGCCTGCTTCAGGCCTTGCAGGCCTAAAAGGGATGAAGCCCCAAAATAACCTTGAAATGTCTTAAATATCACAGAAGAGGGTAACCTCAAACCTCAGCTGTGGCAAAGAAAAGTTAATAAAGAATCTTTATAAAAAGATTCAAAGATTATTTGAAGAATTGAAAGAAATGTGTGAGGAGTTTTCTAAAAAACCAGCATTAGCAAACAAATCCTAAAATTTAAAAATCCTTAAAATAATAGAAATATTAATTGAAAAATCAGACAATCCAATCACAAACAAAGATACTCACAATTCACAAAATCGAATGATTGCCACTTGAGCTGCTCATCTCCATGAACTTTATAGGGCTGGGGGGGCAGGCCCTCAATGGCGACTGACCGGTGGCCCCACCTCTTGAGCTCCACCCACAAGGAACACGGAACACATTCGCAATTAAAACAACAGTACGTAATTATACATGTAAGAGAAAATAAAACACATAACTCAGAAACAATAGCAGCAACAAAAGAAATACGAAGACACGTAATTGAATAACACAACAGGCATGGTGTCCATGGCACCACACCAACGAGGACGCCACCGCCCACCAAGAAAACATCACCACATGCTTGGAGTTTGCCAAAGACCACCTTGACACTCTAACAATACTATTGGGAAAATCTTTTAAGGACTGATGAAACTAAGGCTGCGCTGGGCTAGCGCCCTGCCCGGGGTTTGTTTCCTGCCTTGCACCCTGTGTTGGCTGGGATTGGCTCCGGCAGACCCCCGTGACCCTGTAGTTAGGATATAGTGGGTTGGATAATGGATGGATGGATGAAGTATCTGGGAAGAATATGCGACCAACTTCAACAGAAGCGATAAGTGGAGTCATCACTTCGCAAACCTGGAGTCCAACCAATGAAACAAGATTGGAGGTGTGGCTTAGAGGTACTTCGACCAATTAAAAAAAAAAGAATCTTTTGATGTTTACAAGAAGCATCTGCCAATACAAAGTACCTCTCACAAAAAAGAGATGTCAGGGAATCTACGACCGAAAATTGTTGATCTGTGCAAAGCAGGAAAGAGATACAAACTCATTTTAAAGAGTTTAAATATTCATCAGCCCACAGTTAGATAAGTTGTATTTGTTACAGCCTAAATCCGATGTTAGGAGAAACTAGTTTAGACAGGGCCAAACCAGTTTGCCAAAGCGGATAGGATAAACCTAGTCTGAACTAGAGTATCATGATATCAATATGGAGCTCTCAGGACAAACTGATCTGTCCTGGTCTCAGAGGCGGCCTTGGGAGTACGAGGGGCCTTGGGCGAGTGTCATATGCGGGGCCGAGAGCCATAAGTGTAGGCTATATACTGTACCACCACGCTCACGGGCTTGTCCGCCTCTAATGCTGTACGCCTTATTATTGTTAAAAAACATGGTGCCTTGTGTAGGTACCTTTGGCCGTTTGATTACATTACGTATTGTAATTGTAATTGTAATTGTTCTTACTGTATATTGGTTTAGTGGCCTTTAACTAACTTAATTAATGATTCAGAAATATTTTGCATGCAAAATTAACAAACTAGATAACAGTTATTTCTGCCGAACCTGCTGGAGTCGGCAAATGTATTTAATTACGGAGAACCAGAACACTTGTAATAAAACGAACACTTACCAAACAGCTGCTTTGACAGTCACAGACGGCGTGCGATAGGAGCTACTTCTAGGAGGCGATGACTCAGAGGCGTCCGTTAGGAACGCCCTGCCGAGGACCACTCTTTTCACCCAAAAGCAGGAAACATGATTTCTCACTCTATATTTCGACAAGAAAGAAGAGTCGAGATAAGGCCATTTGGAGACACCTGCATGGTATCAGCGTCGCCTTCTTTACGGTCCCAGTGTAAATCCGAAACTGAAGGGCGTAATTATTATGGTATTTTGTAACCAAAAATGTCGTGCTAACAGCTTTCTTGGTTATTGGTATAGATGCTGGGAAAGGCTTCTAAAATAACAAGTCCTCGTTTATGAGTGGTTTCCGAAGAAATCCACCACGTACCGTATTTGAGTCTATAACGGATTTGAATGTCTTGCAGAGTCCCCGCATATTTGTAGGATGAGCTGACGGTGACAAAAGAATCTCCTATCGCGGGGCCTGGGGTGATTGCCCTAGTCGCCACCCCAAAGGCCGCCTCTGCTAGTCTAAACTAGTCAGGCGTACGATCGTGCTTTCCTAGACAAAACCGATTCATCGTATCGCACTTTGGACAAACTGGCTTGGCATAGTCTAAACTAGTTTCTCCTATAATTGGTTTTGGCCTGTAACATGTTAGTCTAAACTAGTCTGTCCTAAAATTGGGTTTGGCCTGTAACATATATAAAAGGAGATGATTTAGTTACTCTCCTTAGAAGTGGGTGCCAGCCAAGATGACTCGAAAGGCACGACACAAAATGTTCATTGAGGTAAAAATAATAATAATAAAAATATAGTAATAGCAAAAAGCTTGAAGGAATCACTGGAACAGGTGAACACCTCTGTTCAAGAGTCTAGCATATATGTCGTGAATTGGTGCCACCATAATTGCGAAACAGAAGTGGGGCCTCCAAAAGGCTTCACTGGCCAGGGCAGGCCTTCTCTGTCTGCCTGGAAAGAGACTCATTCTGATGGGCTAACTCCCCACTCCAGTGGCCTGCTTCAGGCCTTGTAGGCCTCAATAGGATGAAACCTCCAAAATAACCTTGAAATGTCTTAAATATCACAGAAATAGGTAGCCGCAAAACTTGGCTGGTGCAAAGATGTGCTAAGAAAGAATCTTTATTAACAAGAAACATTTTTATTAACAAAAATTTAAAAATACAGGAAGTTCTGAACAACATAAAAAAGGCACAAGGAGTTGCCTAAAGTCCTTATCAAACAAATCCTAAAACCCAGTTTGAATATCAAAACTCCTAAAACACGAGCAATAATAAGTGATAAACCTGAAAATACACTCATAAATAAATATACTCATAATTCACAAAATCGAATGACTGGCCCTTGAGTTGCCCGTCTCATTGGGTTAGCGGGCAATCCCTCAATGGAGACTGATAGGTGGCCCCGCCTCTTGGGGTAGCTCCGCCCACAAGAAACACCTTCACATTTACAGTACGTAATTATACACAATGTGCATAAAAAAATATATAACAAACATGAATAGACACACGTAATACAACAACAGAACAGGTACAGTATAAGGCGAAGTCGAGCACGGACGAAACACATGCAGAAAGAAATGTCACAGTCCAAAAGTTCGTTTTCAAAATATTTAGTGAAAGTTAAAAGCAAATAATCCACACAAGAATAAAAGAAAAATAGTTGCACACGTAGAATAAAAGGTAAAAAAAAAGTAAAATTGTATGTTCTCTAAACTTTTCTTGAGAAACTTTAGTTACTTCTGTACTTTAAAGTTCCTTACTTCTTCTTTCTATACTTAAAGGTTCTTAATTTCCTCCTCCTCAACACTTAAATATGTGCTGTTTTACAATTTACTTTACACACTCAAAAAGCCCAGGCAAGGTCACGTGCATAAGCACAAACACGGTTTAAAACCGTATGCCTCTACACCTTACACATGACAAGGCTGTCACTAACTGAAGAATAATGTTTACTTAAAGCTGTTAGAAAATGGCAAGAATATGCCAATACAATTCTACTTATGGGAGGGGTTATAGGAACCATAGATTATGCATTGTCATCTAGTAAAATATTCATGAATCTTATAGAACTAGGAAAATGGCTCTTACAACACCTATCTATAGATAGATAGATAGATAGATAGATAGATAGATAGATAGATAGATAGATAGAAGGCACTATATGATAGATAGATAGATAGATAGATAGATAGATAGATAAAAGGCACTATATGATAGATAGATAGATAGATAGATAGATAGATAAAAGGCACTATATGATAGATAGATAAAAGGCACTATATGATAGATAGATAGATAGATAGATAGATAGATAGATAGATAGATAGATAGATAGTGTGGAAGACTGCCGGCTTCCCAGGCCGGTCCGCACCCCCAGGCGGACAGGAGGAGCTCTCCCTACAGCAGGATCATGCCCCGAGGTCTGGATACCTTGGGGACCACCAGGAGTCGCTGTGGGGGGACTTGTGGGATCTGTTGTGCCCTATGACGTCACGTGACAGGAAGGAATGGCGTGCTCCCGGGGTGAAGTAAAAGACTGATTGCCCTGACCCGGAAGGAATAAGGAACTGTGGACTGCTGGGACAGGAACACCTCCGGGTCAGGGGCTATAAAAGGACGGTGCCTCAGTCCAGACACTGAGCTGTGCTGGGAGGTGGAGGAGCAAAGTGTCTGGGCGAGGAGGAGAGTTTAATAGTAGTGGTTTGTTTAAAGAGTTTATGAGTAGTGTGGAAGGTGCTTGGTGCACTGTGGGAAAAATAAAAAGGTCGTGGACTTTTACCTGGTATCTGGAGTTGTACCTGAGGGTTCAAGGGTGCACTACTGCCCCCTACTGCCACAATAGATAGATAGATAGATAGATCTTTATTGTCATTGTCACTTTTACAAAGGAACAACAAAATTGAAGGTGCAGTTGACTCAGTGTGAGGCATAAGAGTTAAAAAGACAAGAAGAGAGAAAACAGTAACAGACCGAATAGTAATAAAAGTACTTTACAAAATATACAAATTGCACTTGTTGACTTAAGGTCTATATTGCACATTGGGAGAATGATGTGCAGCAGTTTTATTCTGAGTTCAGGGCCATGCTCTGTGATGATGCGGGTTCGCTGCATGCTCCCATCGTCCGTCCGGGAGCCCTTGAACCCTGCACCGATGTTATCAATTAGCTCGGCAGTGAGGCACAACAAATGGAGCAAGGGGATGGTGTAAAAGTGCCAAGTGCTTTAATTAAAAACAACAACAAAACAGTGTCCAAATTAAATAGAGTGCAGTGCTTTCCAAAAATCTTCAATAAATAAATAATCCTGAGTGGAGGTTAAAAATTCAATAAATAGAAAAACAACAATCCTTTAAAACAACAAGGTTAAAACAATGCTGGAAGCAGTCCTTTAAAAACAAGCTTTTACCTGGTGGCTCCCCTACTTCTCCCATTAGGCTTCACAACAGGGGAGTCGCCCTAACTGCAGCTGACCTTCTGTTCATTCAACTGGTCTGGTGGCTTCCCGATCCCTGGCTTCGGTTGCGCTCCCTCCAGACGGAGACTTGGCTTTCACCCAACGGCCAGGACGCTCATGTTGGGGCTACTACTTCCAAGCCTTCCGACTCCCACTGCCTTCTCGATCTTACACGGCCGGCCGGCCGTCCTACTCCCGTTCCTCCATAAAATGCTCAGGGGGAGCGACCACTTCCAACTGCCCCTACTAGGGCTCACTGTCCAGCTGCCTGCTTGCCTGCCAGCACACCGGCTCTCTCTCCTCTCGCTGCTTCCTGGAACCTCCGTTCTTCCTTTTCCTTCTCTCTTTTATTTCCTCTTCCTAGCCTAGCCGCCTCACGCTTCTATTTATGACGGGGACGTGATTCACCTGTGGCAATCTGCGGCTCCCGGGAACAATGACGAATGCAGATGACTCCTCACCTGTGCACTTAAGTGAGACTCGCCTGCCCGCACCGCAAATCACCCCAGGAACCACTTCAGCCACACGTCACCACGCCCCCTCACTAAGCCGCATGTCCGGTGATCATTTATTTTAAAAATGGCCCTTTGACATGCGCTGTGGACCCGCTATACCACACTGCTCTCCAAGAAAACATCAGTGCACATCAGAAGTTTGGCACCTTGATGCTCCACCATAAGCTATTAGGAAAATGTTTTGTGGACTGATGAAACTAAGGATGAACTGCTTTAGAAGAATAGGCAGCAGAACATACAAAGGGGTACCCACAAATAACCGGAATCTGTACCTGGCATCCAATCTCGACTTAGTAGCGAATTTCGCCAGTAGGGTGTGGCACACTTACAGCATTCTGTGGCAGTTGCTCTGTCTTGTTCATACGCCATTCTATGTCAGTTTTTCTGTGCTTAATAAACATGTTCTGCGTTTTTTGTGATGGGTGGTCATAAAGAACAGCGAGTTGGCATTAAATTTTGTTTTCTCTTTGGGGGGGCTGAAACCGCAGTGATGTTCGAAACTGCTTCAAGTAAAACGCAGGTCTACGAGTGGTTTTCACATTTCAAACGAGGGGAAATGTCACTTGAAGATCTGGCCAACCTTCCACTATTAGGAATGACGAAAAAAAAAAAAGGTTCACAATGCAATTTACGAAGATCGTCGTCAGACTATGGAAGATATTTCAGAATTGACTTGTGCGTCTTGGGAATTCTTTTCGCCTAATCTTTGCTACGTGCAACTTTTTCTTGTTCCCGCGTATGAAAGAAAGAACTCAAAGGAAAGCGTTTTTGTACCATGGAAGAAGGAAAAGAAAAAAAAAAAGTCACTGCAGGCTTTGGCCAACGTTCATCTTCGGCAATTCCAAAAACGTTTCCACCATTGGGACGAGTGCATTCATTCACATGGAGAGACAGAGAGGACTTTGAAGGACTAAAGTTTCAGGAAGTAAAAATTATTAAAACAATTTTTTTTTTCAATTCTGGTTGTTTTTTAGTACTCTATCCAGCAGGAGGCGCTAGCTCCCTGGTTGGAATAAGTTCTATTTAAAGGCGGCGTCTTAAGTAACCCGAAACTATATAGATACTAGCCGACGCCCGCCATAGCAGACGGCGGTGTAAGAATAGGAACGGAAAGCGGTGAGAAAGGAATTCAGAAATCAAGAAGAAAGAAATACTTCTTGAAAGACGCAGTTGTCAATAGGTGTTTTGCTGGAGATTGGAAATCCCAATGTTTGAGTCTCGTCCATGAGTGGTGTCCCAAACAAGGCTGGTTAACCACCTGGACAGATTCTGGACACCAGAGCCCAAAAAATCCTCAATTGGATTAAGACGGCATGACATGGCTGAAGCGTTTTTGTAGTCAGGCCCCCCTCCCATTCTTCTTAATATTTCTTTAACTTTCCATGATGCGCCACTTGCCATGTCGCTGATCTTTTTGCTGTCATTTTCTGGAGATCCACTTGGCTGTAGGCCTCTGGGAAGCTGTGGTGGTCACTCAGTGTGTGTGGGGGGGCTTGACAGCTGGCATCTTCTCATCAGCTTCAAAGTGTTCAGTGGTAGACACCAAAGAGATGCACGTCCTCCATCGCACCAAGTGGGATAAAATCAGGCACAGAATATTAATGATGGGCGCTCATCGCTTGGCAAGTTTTGGACATTTTGCTGAACTCACGATGTCATAGTCAGATTGATTTTTTTTTTTTTTACTATTTGATTCGCTATCTTAATTTAAAGAAGAAAAAAAGGAAGACACATAAAAAGAGCAAACAGACAAATGAAGCCAGCGAGGTTTGTGTTGGGTCTCAGCATCATTTGCTACAAGATAACAAGCAATCATCCAAAACGAAATGGCCAGTTGTGGGATTTGGAAGTGAGATGTCCAAAGGAAAAAAAAAAAAAAAAAAAACCACAAGTAAAAAAAAAAAAAAAAGAGAGAGAAGAGCTTTGTGGAGCAAAGACATGAAGAAAGCAAAGAAGAGAGAGCAAAGCCATCAGAGCTCCACTGTGCTATCAAAATGAAAGAGCTTCACACGATCCACACAGGAAATGCAAGGCCAGGAAAAAGCTGCCTCTGAAACGGAGAGCCATGCCGGAAGAATTTTAAAGAGCGAGGCGAGAGAAGTGAGGGGAACTGAAAAGGAAAAATCAAATCAAGGCCTCCCTCTCCAATTCAAAAGGCTGTCAAAGCCTTCAAACCCTTGAAACACGCGTGTCACACGCTGGAAAAAAAGAAAGAAAGAAAGAAAGCTAACAGCGCAGCACAAAAAATAAATAAAGAAATCAAATCAAATAAAAAAAAAAAGCCTGGGAAACATCCAGCAAGTAAAGGACAGCAGGCCGGAAAGAGCAGGAAGAGAGAAAAAGGGTCTGTCATTTGAAAGGCACTATATGAGAAAGAAAGAAAGAAAGAAAGAAAGAAAGAAAGAAAGAAAGAAAGAAAGAAAGAACTCTAACAATGATGAAACTACAAAATGAAACAAAAAAGTAAACACTAAGAGATTGCATTACTAAGGCACTGTATAAAAATTAGACTTGTCATAGTGATTGTTATGAAATGTACTGTATCAAAAAGTAAGAAAATATTATAATAATGTCAATTTATAAACAAGAAAGAAAGAAAGAACTGTAACAATGGTGAAAGAAACTATAAAATTAAATTAAAAAATAAACACTAAGAGACTGCATTACTAAGGCACTATATAAAAATGAAACAATTAAAAAAGACAAGATTGTAATAATGTTTATTATGAAGTGAATTATATCAAAAAGTAAGAAAACACTGTAAAAATGTTAAAATATAAATGCATTAAAAAAAGAAAGAAAGAACTGTAACAATGATGAAAGAAACTACAAAATTAAACAAAAAAGTAAACGCTAAGAGATTGCCTTAAAGGCACTGTATAAAAATTCGACTTGTTATAGTGTTTGTTATGAAATGTACTGTATCAAAAAGTAAGAAAATATTATAATAATGTCAATTTATAAACATGAAAAAAAGAAAGAAAGAAAGAACTGTAACAATGATGAAAGAAACTACAGAATGAAATATAAAAATAAACACTAAGAGATTGCATTACTAAGGCACTAGTAAGAAAACACTGTAAAAATGTTAATTTATAAATGCATGAAAGAAAGAACTGTAATAACGATTAAAGAAACTACAAAATTAAAAAAAAGGTAAACACAGATTCCATTACTAAGGCACTATATAAAAATGAAACAATTAAAAAAGAAAAGATTGTAAAAATGTCAATTTATAAGCGCAAGAAAGAAAGGAAACACTGGGACAGTGATCGTTATGAAAGACACTATATAAAAATGAAGAAAGAAAATGCAATTAGTGTTATTAAAGCACTATACAATAACAAGTTAATTACTAAAGGCACAATATAAGAAAGAAAAAGAAAACATTAGCAGTGTTCATTTTTAAAATAACTAGATGATAAAAAGTTAATTGCTAAAGGCACTATAAAAAATGTAACAATTGAAAAAGAAAACAATATAATAGTTTTTATTATGAAAGGCACTATATACGAAAAATTAAGACACTGCAAAGACAATGTTAGTGTTCATTTATTATGGCACTGTATCAATAGAAAGAAAGAAAGAAAGAAAGAAAGAAAGAAAGAAAGAAAACACTGAGCCGGTGGTCATTATGAAAGGCACTATATAAAAATGAAGAAAAGAAAATGCAGTTAGTGTTTATTAAAGCACTATAAAAAAACTTAGTTAATTACTAAAGGCACTATATAACAAAATAATATAGAAAATATGGTTCATTGTATTCATTTTTAAAAACTCTACATAATAAAACGTTAATTGCTAATGGCCCTATAAAAAAATTAAAGAATTAAAGAAGAAAACACTAATAATATTAATTTATAAATGCATTAAAGAAACAAAGAAAGTTTTTGTTTTTTGAAATTTTCTGGAATATTTGTTTGTTTGTTTGTTTGTTTTCTGAAAATGTTTAATCTTTGTTGAGTACGTTGTTCCAGGTCACAGTCTCTTTCTAATTGTAGATGTCTGCACTTTAAAATCAACTTTTGCAAAAATGACCAGCAGATCCCACGATGAAATTGTATTTTTTTCTGGAGACTTTTTTCTTTTAGTATTAAAAAGTCAACTCTTGGGTTGAAGTTTCTCGGCCGATCAAATTAAAAGTTGTGTGGTTTAGTCCACTTGCAGATGTTTCAACTTACAGCAGGATGATTGATTTTCATTTCATTTGGTGATCTTTTTCACTCCTTTGCCAGACTCCTGGGCACCCACAGCCTTCTTTCTGAGGGTCTTAGAGAGCTCTTTTGATTGTGGCATGAGGACACCACATGTGCCAATAGCAAAGGGAACACCAGACCCTCGATATCTGCAATGTAATTAAGACTCCTATTGGCACCTCACATGGAACACCTGATTCTGACTTGATGGATTTTGAGGGGGTGATAAATGCTGGGGTGCACTTACTTTTTCCACATGACAAAATCTGCATTTTTGTTCATTTTGATTATGTGAATGAACACCCTGAGTCGATTTGAAGATCACCTTTATCTGTACCGTAGGCACTGTTTATATGAAAATGTCCTGTTTGCCTGTTCTGATATGTTGAAAAACTCAACAATGTCCATGGGGTGTACTTACTTTTTCACATGACTGTATATTTCTGCCAGCTCTCTTCCTTATACCAGCACCTCTGCTTGAAATACATCTTCTAGTATATCCAAACTAACTGTGGTGACATCTCAGGGTAAACTTCTCTGGGTTGTTGTTGCAGATGTCTTCATTCACATTAAAGAAACAATCTAACTTCCCCGGGGCGCAAGATGGCAGCCCCCCCCCCAGGACTGTATTGGGACAACGGATTTGGAGCTTGGAAGCTCAACCCTGTTGGAGTCCGTGGCCACCACCAGTGCGTGCCTGGACGATCCCGAAGCCCTGGACTCTAGAAGATGATCTGGGAGTACTTAGAGCACATCTTGGTGGCAAAATAAAAGGGGCCGCCTCACTTCTGTTCTGGGAGCCAGAGTCGATAGGAGGAAGACGAAGCTTGACCGTAATAGTGGAGGAGAAAAGGAAGAGAGAAGGACGAGAATTGGTTTGTGCTTGGACTGTGTTGTGGGCTTGTGGGAACGGGGAAGACGTTCTCCACGAGTGAAGAAAAATAAAAACTGTGTGTTTATATGTGTGCCTCCAGTGTCTGTCTGTGTCAGGTTGGGTGGCTGGCCCAGCTCTCTAGTAGTTCTGTCACACTGGCGTAGTCGGCAGGATTCCTGGCCATCCTCAAGGCAGTGACCTGCACTTTCTTCGTGTTATGACCCAACACAACAGCGCGAGGCTGTGGTAACATATTTTTCATATTCACTGCTCTGCATTGTTTCACTGCACCATGTCATTTATGATTGTTATGCCCATAAGCTTTATGATACGCTACGTCATTGTGTGTGCACCTATTTATGATGGTGAGAATGCAGCTTTAAGCATCCTAACTGCGGGTCTCTTCACTTAAAAGTCTTATATAGCATCTGTTATGATTATTGCCAGAGCAGGGAGTAAAAATATTTAAAAAAACTAGCCACATACAAATCAAAATGTTTATGCAGATTTATTATAAACATTTGAGAAAAGTCTTCTTTTGGCTGCTCCCATTTTAGGGACACCAGAGCAGATCATCCATCTCCATCTATCCCCATCTTTGACATCATTTTCTGCCACACCAACTGCCTTCATGACCCCCCTTACCACATCCATAAACTTCCTCTTTGGCCTTCATCTATTCCTCTTGCCTGGCGGTTCCATCCTCACATTCTTTTCCCGATGTGCCCCCTTTTCTCTCCTCTGCATGTGCCCATACTGTCTCAATTTAGTCTCATCTCACTTGATCACCAAACTGTGTTGTCCCTTTAATGTACTCATTCCTAATCCTGTCTACCTTCATCACTAAAAGTGAAGAGTGTAGCATCTTTAGCTCCGCCATTTCCAGATGTGCCTAGTCTCACACGTGCGATTAGGAGGAAGCGGAGCGGACCAAGAGGAGGTAAATATCCACCAGGCCAGGGGGTGGCATGGTGCGCTAAACCTTCTTCTGTTGTCTCTGCAGGCCAGATACGGAAAAACCTACGTGACTTAACAACAACAATGAAACTTCTGGGTCTGGCACCAAAAATGATGTCAGTTCCAGGTCTGGCACCAAGAATAATATCATCTCCGGGTCCGGCACCAAGAATGATGTCACTTCCAGGTCCGGCGCCAAGAATGACACCACTTCTGGGTTTGGCACCAAGAATCATTTCAGTTCCGGATCTGGTGCAAAGACTGACATCACTTCCAGGTCTGGCGCCGAGAATGATGTCACTTCTGGTTCCGGCGCCCAGAAAAATGTCACTTCCGGTTTCTGGCCACAGATGACATCACATCCAGCTGCACCCCTTTAAATCCACCATCTTTTTCACCACTTAAACAGATCAGTCTGGAACTCAACAGGGACAGTTTGTGTCGATTTTCATACCCTTTTGCAGCCAGGGATAATCTACAGGTGGCTGCCCCAAACCTTTCCAGTGTGTTGAGAATGATTCTTTTACAGCCTCCTATCTTCTCATCAGTGCCGCCGTCTCCAAACCATACAATATTACTAGTCTCACTACCATTTTATAGACCTTCCCTTTCACTCTAGCAGATACTCTTCCATCACCAATCACTCCACCCAGTCTACCCTACCTGCACTCTCTTCTTCACCCCTCTGCCACTCTCTCCATTGCTTTGGACTGTTGAACGCAAGTATTTAAATTCATCTACCCTCACCACCTCTGCTCCTTGCAGTCGCACCCTTCCAGCACCTTCCCTTTCATTCACACACATGTACTTCATCTTAATAATAATAAATAACTAGGGGGCTCCGCCCCCTGTTCGCTTCGCTCACCCACCCCCAGGTTTGGTTTACCGGTCTTCCATTTTTAAGAGATTGTTATTTTCATGGGAATTGTTACATATGCATTTTTTTCACTTTTACTTACAAAAAACAATACTTGTTGTTTATTTCTGGCCACGTGGTTAAATCTCTTTCTTGCAGGGACATATAATGCTGCTCGCATTGTGGGGGAGGGGGTGGCTAAATGCAAGCTAAGGATGTGCCATTGGATCAGCTGCTGTTTTGCTGGTGCTGCTGGTGAGCTGCATGTTCTGCTTGTCACATTGTGTGACGATCATTTAAAAGCCTGTACGGCAGCTGTCCTTTTGCCATTTTGCGTCTCTGCCGCTTACCTTGTGAAGGGTGGGAGGGGTGCTGAACCCACGCAAAGGAGATGCGGTTAGATCATCTGCTGGCTTGCTGCTGCTGCTGCTCCTGCTGGCAAGCTGTGTGTCCTGCTTGTCACTTGTCATTGTTTTAAGAGCTGGGAGCACATGAAGTGTGCCTGCCAAAAGCATTCCAACGACTGCGAGGTTGGATGTCCATGAACTTGTTTTAAATTGTTTGTAAGTAGGGTTCTATTTTCCTCATGCTTCTATTCACTGCTATGCTGTCCACTAGATGGCAGCACTGAGATGTGTCGCCCGAGATCGCTACCAACCTGGCAGTGTCTATAATGGCTGTACGCAGAGGTACGAGTTATCTCATACAGTATGTTACATCTCGACCGGCCCAATGGCATACAAGTTAACTCATACCTCACGTTCAAAATGTTAACCTGTGCTGAAAAGTAGGATTTCTGTGATCTGAAGGAGCAGAGTGTAACAAGTCCTGAGCAATGTTGGGTAACTATTAGTATTATTGGTATCTGACTCTTAGGTTGAAATTTTTGACATACGTAGCACAGTCTCCTGATTTCAAAGTTGCTGCCGCCAAGTGCAGTCAGCACAAATTCAAGGAGCGTTTCATCCTCTTCCGCTTATCCGAGGTCGGGTCACGGGGGCAGCAGCTTAAGTAGAGAGGCCCAGACTTCCCTCTTCCCGGCCACTTCTTCAAGCTCTTCCGGGAGAATCCCAAGGCGTTCCCAGGCCAGCCGGGAGACATAGTCCCTCCAGCGTGTCCTGGGTCTTCCCCGGGGCCTCCTCCCGGTTGGACATGCCTGGAACACCTCGCCAGGGAGGCGTCCAGGAGGCATCCTGATCAGAAAACATTTAAGATTTAACACTGTGGAATTCAGAGATGGAGTTATAAATACTAAATAATAAATAATAAATACATTCGAGTCAGAGCAAGAAACTCAGAAAAAACAAAACAAAAAAACAAACAAATTGCTGATCTTACCTCTGACATTTGTTTTATAATGTTTAAATGAAATTGTGACTTTGGCTACAGACACTTTGTGGTCTCACAAGGAAACAATGGGTTCACACTGGAAAGAATCAAACTAGTCATGTCTCTCAGATATCAGTTATTTAGTGGGGTTTAAATGTACTCATTCAAGAGGCCTTTTAGTGGTGAAGGTCATTCTAAAAATTCTCTCATTATACCAATAGCAATTACCTATCAGGAATTACTGGGGAGGGCGGCACGGTGGCGCAGTGGTAGCGCTGCTGCCTCACAGTTAGGAGACCCGGGTTCGCTTCCCGGGTCCTCCCTGCGTGGAGTTTGCATGTTCTCCCCGTGTCTGCGTGGGTTTTCTCCGGGCGCTCCAGTTTCCTCCCACAATCCAAAGACATGCAGGTTAGGTGGATTGGCGATTCTAAATTGGCCCTAGTGTGTGCTGGGTGTGTTTGTGTGTGTCCTGTGGTGGGTTGGCACCCTGCCCGGGATGGGTTCCTGCCTTGTGCCCTGTGTTGGCTGGGATTGGCTCCAGCAGACCCCCGTGACCCTGTATTTGGATTCTGCGGGTTAGAAAATGGATGGATGGAATTACTGGGGATGCTGAAAATTTTTGTTTCATAAATGTGATATGAAAAGGACAAATAAGATGTGAAAGTTTAAAATGCATACATATTAGCATTTAATCTATCATATCAAATTTCAAAAATTTAAAAACTTGATATTAAATTTCAAAAGCTCAATATCAACTTTTAAAATCGTGATATCAAATTTCAAAAGCTCGACATCGAATTTTAAAAGCCTGACACAAACATTACAATGCTGATATCCATTTTTAAAAAGTCGATATCAAATTTCAAAAACTGGATATCAAATTTTAAATGTGCAATGTCTGTTGTACCATGTTAACCATTATGAATGGAGTGAAAAGTCAAGCAAAATGTTATTGGCTTACTAAAAAGATGTGCAATGTTAAATTTGAAAAGTGTGATATTAAATTGTATAAGCCTGATATCAAATTTCATAATTGTGATATCAAAATGACAAAATGTAATGTGAGAGTCTAACATGCATATACAGTATATTAGGATTTAAGCTGTCATATCAAATTTCAAAAGTGTGATATCAAAATTTAAAAACTTGATATTAAATTTCAAAAGCTTGATATCGAATTTTAAAAGCCTGATATCAAATTTAAAAGCTTGACATCAAACACTACAATGTTAATATCCATTTTCAAAAACTTGATATCAAATTCTATAAGCCTGAGATCAAATTTCATAAATGTCCGGGAGGGGCTCAGAGTAGAGCCGCTGCTCCTCCGCATCGAGAGGAATCAGATGAGGTGGCTCGGGCATCTGATCAGGATGCCTCCTGGACGCCTCCCTGGTGAGGTGTTCCGGGCACATCCAACCAGGGGGAGGCCCCGGGGAAGACCCAGGACACGCTGGAGGGATTATGTCTCCCGGCTGGCCTGGGAACGCCTTGGGATTCTTCCGGAAGAGCTGGAAGAAGTGGCCGGGGAAAGGGAAGTCTGGGCCTCTCTGCTCAGGCTGCTGCCCCCGCGACCCGACCTCGGATAAGCGGAAGAAGATGGATGGATGGAAAATGACAAAATATGATGTCAGCTTAAAAAGCATATATATTAGGATTTAAGCTGTCATATCAGATTTCCATCCATCCATCCATTATCCAACCCGCTATATCCTAACTACAGGGTCACGGGGTCTGCTGAAGCCAATCCCAGCCAACACAGGGCGCAAGGCAGGAAACAAACCCCGGGTAGGACACACACACACACCCACACACCAAGCACACACTAGAGACAATTTAGAATCGCCAATACATGTCTTTGGACTGGACACAGGGAGAACATGCAAACTCCACGCAGGGAGGACCTGGGAAGTGAACCCGGGTCTCCTAACTGCGAGGCAGCAGTGCTCCCCTAAAGTGCTACCCCCATGAAATTGTACGAGTCTGATATCAATTTTAAGAGCTTGATTTGAAACATTACAATATTGATATCCATTTTCAAAAACGATATCAAATTTTCAAGGCATGATATCCAATTTTATAAACTTGATTTCAAATTTCAAAAGCTGAATATCAACTTTTAAAATTGTGATATCAAATTTGTGTAAGTCCGATATCAAATTTGTAAGTGCTGATATAAAATTTAAAACTCATGATATCAATGTTTTGAAAACAGATATCAAATTAAAAGGTATTAAATGTTAAAATGGCTTCCCATACGTGGCTGCTGACACACAAACACACACACACACGTGCATCCAACTTGTGGCAGCTTCTTGAAGTTGCTTTCACTATTTTGTCTTCTTCTTTCTCCAGGAGTTTCCAATCTCAGAGCTCTTCGACACGCCCGGCTGGCATGCCTTCATTTTCAGCTGGTTACTCTGCAGTGACTTTGCCTGCGAAACGGATGTCCCTCAATGATATGGCATGAAGTGACATCGGGATGTCACGTGAAGACACTCGTGCATTAAAGTAAATGACAGGCCTTTTCACTGCCAATAACATTTCCACATGTGGTGCGCCGCCATTCCACAACTGTAGCCGTTTGCTCCCTGCAGGTAAGTGCACTTTGAATAACTAAAAGATACAAAGATAAACCTGCTCTAGTTAGTTATTACCTTGTCCCCATACGTCCTGTGACACGTCACAAAGAGGTAAAAGAAACAGTACATACCTTCATTGTGTTGTGTGAAATTTGCCCTGTCAAGGACCAGCCCTTGATGAGACTGCAACCCATGCCGTCTCCTAGTCACCCCAAACAGGCTGTTTCAATGGATTTTGTGACAGACCTACCTATTTTTTTAGGATAATTCCACTGTTTTGGTCATTTTGGTTGTTTTTTCTTTTTTTTTTTATAAATGTGCATACTTCATTCCTTTAATGAAACTTCACTCAGCCAGAAAGCTTGCTGACGTCTTCATGAAGGATTAGATTACATGGCTTTAAATCATCCATTATTTTAGTTGGTGTCTTGCCTCCAGTCTTTCCTTTGTGCCAAGATGGGTTGTGCAGTCAGATTGACCTCAGGTGGTCCACAGATCAACCCTCTTTTTCCAGAGCCATCTTCTTCATATCGAGCTCTTTCTGCATCTTCCCTAATGCATCTAATGGCCAGCGTCTTTGTGACACCTGGGATGCTCTGTGGAGCGAACAGCCAGCAAAGCCTCTTCAACCAACTTCTAGTGCATGTGTCACAGCACTGGGCGCCTACACTCGGTCAAGAGCGCCATACAAAAATAAGTTGAGCAGATTTGAATTGAATAAGTGGGCTTAGGAAAATAAAAGGCTAGATGGACAGAGAATTGATATGAATGTAGACTGAAACAAGTTATGGTGTGGCAGGTAACACTGGAGCGATGTCTTAAACTGAACGGCACAACATTAGTTACGTGTGGCCTAGGGTCCTATACAAGATTTGAGAGAGCTTTGAACACGAGAAACAGAGCAACCAGTGGAGACATGGTATTCTCACAAGACCAGCTTTACTGCATGTGATAATGTCAAGAGTGCAGTCATTTAATTAGCTCAGAATGCAATACAATTTATTCCGCTGCCGATGCCTTCATCTCTCTTTCCTTTATGTAAAAATGCATTTTCCTCTTGGGCTCATCCACTGCCAAGATCCTGGGTAAGCCTCTGGGTGAAAATCACCCTGAATGTATTCATTTCCACATTGGCTCCTGCCATAATTTAATCTGCCTTGAGCTTTCTCAGCCTGCTTTTAGTATTAATAATGCCTTTGTGAGGTTTCTTAATTCGGGCTGATAGTACAGCAGTGCTAGGAATGCATGTCTTAATTGAGCCACTGGCTTGGTTCCTTTATTTTTTATGAATGATCACTTCATGTTCTCTCTTTTTCTTTCATTTTTTATCTTACTAATACAACTCAAGGACAAAGTTCGGCACGGTTAAGGATTGGAAACCTGGCTGTAGGTAGCCATAAATACAACAGACGGCTAACAGATTAATTTAACTGCTCTTGGGAATTGGTGGATGAAGGTGATTGCAGAGTGCCTTCAGACAATAGATAGATAGATAGAAGTGAAAGGCAGTATATGATAGACAGATAGACAGATAGACAGATAGACAGATAGACAGATAGACAGATAGATAGATAGATAGATAGATAGATAGATAGATATGAAAAGCACTACTGTATATAATAAATATATAGATAGATGGATAAAAGTGAAAGGCACTATATAATAGATAGATAGATAGATATATAGAAGTGAAAGGCACTATATAATAGACAGACAGACAGACAGACAGACACAGACAGACAGACAGACAGACAGACAGACAGACAGATAGACAGATAGACAGATAGATAGATATGAAAAGCACTACTGTATATAATAAATATATAGATAGATGGATAAAAGTGAAAGGCACTATATAATAGATAGATAGATAGATAGATATATAGAAGTGAAAGGCACTATATAACAGACAGACAGACAGACAGACAGACAGACAGATACATAGATAGATAGATAGATAGATAGATAGATAGATAGAAGTGAAAGGCACTATATAATAGATAGTGTGATAAAATAACACAGAGACACAGGTTAAGGGATGGGGAGCATCTCCGTATACTGAATGTAACGTCCAGTACAAAAATAAGGACAAAAATAATCAATCATTCAACAAAATAAATTTTGTTCCTGACTCTTTTATACTGACAGTAAAGGAAGTGCAATTAACAGGGAAGAAATACGGAAAATAGAGGAGCTGATGTTGATCATAGTGGCCGCAGATGACATCAGAAGCGGAGGTGTGGAACCAAGATCATCAGGGGGAAATCTGGAAGTCTGGTGACTCCACGGAGTTGAATGAGTCTTTTGTACAGACGGGATGTGATGATCGGTAGGACTGATTTTTTCGGTTGTTTTTCTGTAGGATGAAGGCAAACTTAAACTTAGCTTAAAATTTTGTCACCGACATTAGGTCAGTCACTTGTGTTTGTGCTCTTGTGCCCTGCTCTCTCTTTTGTAAGCACCTCAGGCCCAGGTCGGAATAAAGACGGCCACCTTCCTGCGCCATCGCTTTATAAGTCAGATTGGCCAGAAGGGAGTTTCCTCTGGATGGGAGTGTCCTCTCTGGGCTGTGGAGAAAGGACTGGATACCATTAGTGACAGCGCCACCTCTCGCCCCACGGTGGTATTGATATGAGGAAGAGAGGAGAGGAATAAAGGTCAGTAGGACCACCATGATAGAATACATGCATGGGAATGAGAGGGAATGAGTGGAATGGTGAGGATGCAGAGAGTAGAGCTGGCGAAGGTAGATGAGTTTAAATACTTAGGATCAACAGTACAGAGTGCAGAAGAGAGTGCAGGAAGAGTGGAGTGGGTGGAGAAGAGTGTCAGGAGTGATTTGTGACAGACGGATATCAGCGAGAGTGAAAGGGAAGGTCTACAGGAAGGTAGTGAGACCAGCTATGTTATATGAGTTGGAGACGGTGGCACTGACCAGAAAGCAGGGGACGGAGCTGGAGGTGGTAGAGTTAAAGATGCTAAGATTTGTATTAGGTGCGACGAGGATGGGCAGGATTAGAAATGAGGACATTAGTGGATCAGCTCAGGTTGGATGGTTCGGAGTCAGAGTCAGAGTGGCGAGATTGTGTTGGTTTGGACATGCACAGAGGAGAGATGCTGAGTCTAATGAGAGAAGGGTGCTAAGGAAAGAGGAGAAGAGGAAGACCTATGGATGTGGTGAGAGAAATCATGCAGGTGATGGGTGTGACAAAGCAAGATGACAAGGACAGGAAGAGATGGAAGAAGATAATCCGCTGTGGTGACCCCTAACGGGAGCAGCCGAAAGAAAACGAAAAAGCACAAGGCTGGAACATAACAAAATGTAAAACAATGTGATGCGTCTGAATGCGTTCATAATTCACTGTACACTATGGCTGGCTGTGAGGAAGCAGTTGGAAGAAGAGAGAAGTGTTGGGGTATCCACTCCAGTGATGGAACACAAAAGCAAGACAAAACAATGGGTGCTTCAATGCACAACTTAACCTCTTAACCGCCCTCTGCCGGATATATCCGGCATCGTAGCGTTTTTGCTGACGCCGTACTGCCGGAATTATCCGGCACATTTGCCTATGGTTATGTGAATGCCTGGCGCGTAGTATAACGGACGGTTTGGCGTGGGTATTATTGCTACATTGTATTTCGACAACGCCGTGGTTGTATTGGCCAGAAACTTTTTCTTTGCTGGTCACGTGATAACCATTCAGGAGTGAAAGTTGTGAATATGGCGAAACGTAAACTGACTTCAAGTGAGGTTTTGCAGGCAATTATTCTGATCACGATTTTATCTGAAGAAGATTTTAGCGACAATGATGATCAGCAACGTGCGCTGCATGATACTGTGAATGACGATGCATCGGATGATGGCGATGAGTGGATGTATCCGTTTGAGGCAACGTGTAGATTTACTGTTGATGTAAACAATTACAGTGACAGTTTGTGTCACCTGACTTGACCAGACATTTTGTTCATCAAACAAATCTGTATGCAGCACAGTTTATTGAGAAAAATCCCAATTTACCTCCACATTCCCGTGTTCATGCTTGGGTAGACACTGATGAAAATGAAATGAAAAAAATCATTGGGATTTTGATGTTGATGGGAATAATCAGAAAACCAGATATTGAGATGTACTGGTCTACAGATCCTATGTATGCAACACCTATTTTCAGCTATCATGAAACGTAACCGATTCTCTTTGCTGCTGAAATTCTTTCATTTGAATGACAACAGCAATGAGCCAGATAAGAAAGATCCAAACCGTGACCGCTTGTCCAAGCTACCTGAGAAAATGTACATTTTTGTGTTTTCTTACGCATTTGCCCATTTCTAGAACCTGCACAACATTTAGTAGTAAATACTGCTTGAATAAATGTAAAAAAGTAAAAAAACGAAAATTGTTCAGATTTTGCCCGGCGTGGGGAATATTTAAGGAGATGGCGGTTAAAGGGTTAAAAGACACCAATATTAGGTCAGTAGTATGGGGGGATGAGGGAGGGCTGGATGTGATTAACATTACGTAGGTGGAAGTAAGCAGACCGGGTGACGTTATTAATGTGAGACTGGAAACATAGAGTCCTGTCAAGGATGACACCCAGACTGTTGACCTGAGGTGAAGGGAGAGCAACGGAGTTATCAATAGCTTAGTGAGGAGTAACACTAATTGATGCCTGTACTACAACATACGGGCGACACGGTGGCGCAGTGGGTAGCGCTGCTGCCTCGCAGTTAGGAGACCCGAGTTCACTTTCCAAGTCCTCCCTGCGTGATGTTCGCATGTTCTCATCGTGTCTGCGTGGGTTTCCTCCGGGTGCTCCGGTTTCCTCCAGCAGTCCAAAGACATGCAGGTTAGGTGTATTGGTGATCCTAAATTGTCCCTAGTGTGTGCTTGGTGTGTGTGCCTGCCCAGGGTTTGTTCCTGCCTTGCACCCTGTGTTGGCTGGGATTGGCTCCAGCAGACCCCCGTGACCCTGTGTTAGGATATAGCAGGCTGGACAATGACTGACTGAATGACTACAACATATTATACAATGGATATACTACTACTTCAAGAATTTATTAATTTTGGGGTAATTCCTAACTAAACGAAAACCAAATGTAACATATGGCCGCCTGACCCGACACAGATAGAGTTTTTATTCTCTTCCCCGTGACTCACAGGCAATACACAGTCCCACAAAACACAAGTCCAACACAACAACAACCTTTCTTTTACCACCACTCCTTCGCAAGCGTAGTCCTCCTCCACCTGACCCTGGCTCCCTGAGTGGTGGTGGCTGGCCCTTTATACCCCACCCGGAAGTGTTCCAGGAGCTTGACCACCTGGTCCTAATTGCATATCCGGGTGGGGCTGAAGATTTGTCCAGCTAGGCTGCTGAGTCCATGCAGCTTCCCCTAGCAGCCATCCGAGCCCCCAACCGGACTGTGGAAGACTCCATCTCCCATGGAACCCTGCAGGTGGTTGGGGAATCACCGTCAGCCAGGGAGGCTGCCACCAACCGTCCCAGGGGAGGTATTGGACTGCCCATGGTGGCTCCCCCGGAACATAAGCAGCAGGGGCGTCCCTGCCGGGCATGGGAGCTGGCTGTCCTTCACACAAATTACAAATAACATATTACACTTTGCTACACCAACAGGGCTGAGCTGAAGAACTGCATGTCACATGCTGCCCTGTGGGAATCCGAGGCACCATAGCAACCCAGGGAGACTGTCCAGGGTCTACCCACCGGGTCTTCCATCTCATGGGCATCCCAGCCAGGTAAGGCTGCCAGTATTCCCTTGCATGGGTTAGAAAATGACTGACTGATCAACTGATTGACTGATCAGATCTTCTGGAGGCGACTCGGCCCCATGATGCTCTGGTGTTGTTTCCTGCCTTCTGATCCCACAGCTACTACTTCTCCACTTCCTGAACATGGATGTAATAAAGCAAAAAATATGTCAAGTATGTGTCCATATAATAAAGAAGATTTTCTTAAAAATTATACATATTAATATAAAGGTAAAATCAATTATTTCCCCATGAATAAAAAAAACAATGCGAATCTTTAGCCTCTAAATATTTAGGTTTTTAAATAAAGCCATATGCTGATGATGGGGTGAAAAGCTGCCGTATAAGCCTAACACCGCAACTGCAAGAAAATAAAGGATTTATGGAGTCTAGGGATCCTGGCTGAGAAAGTGCTCGGCTCCTCCAGCAGAGTTTCTTAACAATGCTATAATGAATATTTTAAAATACACCCCGCTTCCTGGGTATCTCCAGTAGTTTATTCTGTGCTCGCTGCTGCAATCTCGGCGCTGGCCTATCTGGAAGCTAAATTTATCATTCAGAGCCGCTTTCTTGTTTCAAATTCAAATGTCTTTCTTATCTATCTTGACTTATTTAATCCAGTTTTAACGTGCTTTTTCCCCAATTCGTCCTTAATTATTGATTATGCAGGAGACAGAGCTGAAGTTTCCATTAAAAACTTTAAAAGTATGCCGGTCTAATTTGAGCACGTTGAATGAGAAGTGAAGGTATTTCCAGCCACCTAAGCAACGAAGTCAAAGGATGCTCTCCGATCATATGGCAAATTTTGGAGGATAATTAAGGACGGTTTTTTAAGTTTGACTTGTTTGTGTGGAATGTTACTTGCTTTTAATAAACTCAATAAAAATAATTAAAAAAAAAAAACTTATGGATGGCTTCAATTAGGGAGTGCAAGGGAGGAGGAGGAGGAGGAGGAAGAAGAGGAAGCAGCGGCTTAGACACATGAATCAAAACTTAAAGGCAAATTGAAATTGACCCGCAAACTGATAGAAGATGATGCAATGCAAGGCGGTCACGTTGGCTTATGAGTAGTGTGAACAGGCACAGTGCAGCGCTCTGCCACTAGTCCAGTTGAAGATGTCACTTGGAAAGCAGTCAACAATCCCTAAGGTGAGTGATCTAAAGTACTAACACCTCTCTCTCGCTTTCATCAGACCTAAAGAAGAAAAATAGCGATCCCATTTACTTACCTCCCCCATTTCCGGGTTCTCAAAATGGCCGTCCAACATCATTTCCACTTCCAACTCCAGAAGATGACGTCACTTTTTTCCAGTCCCTCCACAATGACATGACTTTCCAGTCCTCCACTGATGATATCACTTCCGGTTAATCCACAATGATGTCACTTCCGGCCCTTCCACAATAACATCACTTTTCCGGTCCTCCACTGATGACACGACTTCCGGTTCCTGCACAATGACGTCACTTTCCGGTTCTTCCATGATGACGTCACTTTCCGGTTCTTCCATGATGACGCCACATCCGGTCCTCCACTAATGACGCCACATCCGGTCCACCACTAATGACGTCACATCCGGTCCACCACTAATGACGTCACTTCCAGTTCCTTTCCCAAAGATGTCACTTTCTGGTTCTTCCATGTTGACATCAATTCCGGTCCTCCATAGATAGATAGATAGATAGATAGCGTGAGGAGTCCTTCTTCTTTATGCTACCTCCGAAGCACACTTTCGGTCCTCCACTGATGACATCACTTGCAGTTAGTCCACAATGATGTCACTTTTCCATTTCCTCCATGATGACATCACTTCCAGTCCCTCAATGATGATGCCGCTTCCGGTTCCTCCACAATGATGTCACTTCCGGTCCCTCCATGATGACATCACTTCTGGTCCCTTCACGATGACATCACTCTCCGGTCTTCCACTGATGACATCACTTACGGTTCCTCCACAATGATGTCACTTCCGTCCTACTGTTTTGACGTCGCTTCCTGCCATTTCACATCCGGCTGCCATTTTGTATAAATATTTCCATTTTACTACTGTTTTTTGTGAAATACGTTTGTTTTTGATCCTTTTATTTTTCATCAACTTCACTGGGCATCATATGGGGCAATTCCCTAACTCTTTTTGATTTGTTTGACTCAATTCTTTATTATTACAAAGTCAAGGTGAAATGAACATGCAGGATTTGTTGAACGACAGAAACGAGCAGAGGGAGTGAAACCTTCTGATGACTCACCGAAACGTTTATGAATGGGTAGAAAGGTTTAAATCAGGAAGAACAAGTGAAATTGATGAAGCTTCATCCGGTTGGCCATTAAGATCCCTTGTGTATTGACATGGTGAATAACTTGTCACATACGTGCACATGGGAGGCAGCTAAAGGACTCAAAAGAAGGTGATTCCCAGTCGGCCCCTTGGTGGCAGAGTGCACTGATCCTTTCTTTTTCTTTCTTCCCCGCAGAACAAATGTGGAGAATTATACCCACGGCCATCTTAACAGCATTATAAGCCCCCCAGGCAAAGCAGTGCATTGGGGGTCCCTACATATACAACCACTCAGCAAGTCACAAGATACAGTACATAGATAAGCATGGCACACCTATGCTCGTGCAACTGCCCAGAGTGCCCATGCGGTAAGACGGCCCTGATTCCACCTGAGCCCTACGACATCACCCCTGGTTCCACCCCAGATGACATAATTTACCCCACCTCCAACTTTAACCCTTAAACTGCCGCAATCAGCTATAGTTGATTCCCAATGCAATTTGCCAGCACATCAGAGCCGAGTGCATTCAGCGACGTACATTCCTTGATCGGCGCAACCGGCTCTATTCAGTTCCCAGTGCCATTTGCCACAGTCCATGCTGTACATTCGTTGAGCAGCCACCTCATGACCACTGGCGCCCCCTGCAGCTCTGCAGCATCTCTGTCCCTGAGATTCAGCCGCTGCACTAGACGAGCCTGCAAGCATCAGTGTTGGCCTCTGAAGCAGGTTGTCCATCAAATTGAACTGAACTGGAGAGATTTCGTAATGAAGAATGGTCAGAAATACCTCCATCCAGAATCCAGACACTCATCAGAGGCTATAGGAGGACAGCGTCTAGAGGCTGTTAGATTAGGAAAAGGAGGCTCAATTTGTAGTGGTCTGGTGCCGTTAAGAGTCACACCGTCAAGATGACAGGGATTTACTTATTTTTATAGAGGAGATCCCAGGGACACTCCCAGGCTTGGCCCGACCCACACACACTCACAAACAGAGACAAAATAAAGCACACTGGGAACTAACAACAATTAAAGAATATAATGAAATTAAATAATATACAGTGGTGTGAAAAACTATTTGCCCCCTTCCTGATTTCTTATTCTTTTGCATGTTTGTCACACAAAATGTTTCTGATCATCAAACACATTTAACCATTAGTCAAATATAACACAAGTAAACACAAAATGCAGTTTTTAAATGATGGTTTTTATTATTTAGGGAGAAAAAAAAAATCCAAACCTACATGGCCCTGTGTGAAAAAGTAATTGCCCCCTGAACCTAATAACTGGTTGGGCCACCCTTAGCAGCAATAACTGCAATCAAGCGTTTGCTATAACTTGCAATGAGTCTTTTACAGCGCTCTGGAGGAATTTTGGCCCACTCATCTTTGCAGAATTGTTGTAATTCAGCTTTATTTGAGGGTTTTCTAGCATGAACCGCCTTTTTAAGGTCATGCCATAGCATCTCAATTGGATTCAGGTCAGGACTTTGACTAGGCCACTCCAAAGTCTTCATTTTGTTTTTCTTCAGCCATTCAGAGGTGGATTTGCTGGTGTGTTTTGGGTCATTGTCCTGTTGCAGCACCCAAGATCGCTTCAGCTTGAGTTGACGAACAGATGGCCGGACATTCTCCTTCAGGATTTTTTGGTAGATAGTCCATCTATCACAGCAAGCCTTCCAGGTCCTGAAGCAGCAAAACAACCCCAGACCATCACACTACCACCACCATATTTTACTGTTGGTATGATGTTCTTTTCTGAAATGCTGTGTTCCTTTTACGCCAGATGTAACGGACATTTGCCTTCCAAAAGTTCAACTTTTGTCTCATCAGTCCACAAGGTATTTTCCCAAAAGTCTTGGCAATCATTGAGATGTTTCTTAGCAAAATTGAGACGAGCCCTAATGTTCTTTTGCTTAACAGTGGTTTGCGTCTTGGAAATCTGCCATGCAGGCCGTTTTGCCCAGTCTCTTTCTTATGGTGGAGTCGTGAACACTGACCTTAATTGAGGCAAGTGAGGCCTGCAGTTCTTTAGACGTTGTCCTGGGGTCTTTTGTGACCTCTCAGATGAGTCGTCTCTGCGCTCTTGGGGTAATTTTGGTCGGCCGGCCACTCCTGGGAAGGTTCACCACTGTTCCATGTTTTTGCCATTTGTGGATAATGGCTCTCACTGTGGTTGCTGGAGTCCCAAAGCTTTAGAAATGGCTTTATAACCTTTACCAGACTGATAGATCTCAGTTACTTCTGTTCTCATTTGTTCCTGAATTTCTTTGGATCTTGGCATGATGTCTAGCTTTTGAGGTGCTTTTGGTCTACTTCTCTGTGTCAGGCAGCTCCTATTGAAGTGATTTCTTGATTGAAACAGGTGTGGCAGTAATCAGGCCTGGGGGTGGCTACGGAAATTGAACTCAGGTGTGATACACCACAGTCAGGTGATTTTTTTAACAAGGGGGCAATTACTTTTTCACACAGGGCCATGTAGGTTTGGATTTTTTTTTCTCCCTAAATAATAAAAACCATCATTTAAAAACTGCATTTTGTGTTTACTTGTGTTATATTTGACTAATGGTTAAATGTGTTTGATGATCAGAAACATTTTGTGTGACAAACATGCAAAAGAATAAGAAATCAGGAAGGGGGCAAATAGTTTTTCACACCACTGTAAATGAAAACAATAATACCACCCCTGTACCCCTACGGCGATATTACATTAAACATATAAACACAAACAACTCCACACAGCAAAGTCCATGGAAAACACCACCGGATACAATGAAAGATGACGATAGTAAGTCCTGAGATCTGCACACTGAAAGGGAATGAAAAAACAGTCCTACCGGTAGACACTGTAAGAGTGAAGACAGATGGACGGTTGACGGGCGCTCCTTTTCTTGCAGGAAAGCCGTGAATAAACAATCAGTGCTCAGCACACAGGTAGACAGAAGACAATCCAGACCCTAACAACAAAACAATCCAGGACACAAAGACTGAATAATCAACAGGAGGCAACCACACAGGTAAACAGAACACAAAATACAACAACAAAAAAAACACAGTTTTTTCTCTTTGCCCTCCTTTTAAGCCCCTCTGACCACCTTTGACCCCAACAGCCCCTGCAGGAACTGCTGGGAGATGTGGTTTTAACTAATAGTAGCTCTGCTACAAACTAAGTATTGATGTCATATCTCTGTTGCCCAAATTTATGCACCTCTCTAATTTTGTTATGATGCATATTGCATATTTTCTGTTACTCCAATAAACTTAATGTCACTGTTGAAATCCTACTGTTTCCATAAGACATGTCGAATATTAAAAGGAAGTTGCTACTTTGAAAGTTCAGCCAATGATAAACAAAAATCCAAAGAATTAAGAGGGATTCACAAACTTTTTCATATGACTGTAGGTTTAGTGCACCCCGCCACCTTGTGGCCTGGCAGGTAATTACCTCCACTTGGTCTACTCAGCCCCCTCCTAATCGCACGTGTGTGACACATTGTATTTGATTTTAATCAGATGAGCAGAAAAGCCTTGATGGTAGACTTTTTAGGCGTAAAACCAGACAGTTGGTAGGTGAGCAAGTGATCACAGATTCTATTGAGGATGACCCTAGCAAGGACCAAACGCAGTTTTATCCTCCTGTGGTTGCTGCAATCCAGGCGATCACACTTGCCTTTCCAGATAGGAAGTAGGATTAGTAGGATTGACTACTGCAATGAGGTGTTCTCTGGCTGTTCAAACTGTTCTCTATACAGCCTCCAGTTAATCTAAAATGCGGCTGCAAGAATTATTACAAGAACAAGAAAATACGAACACATAACTCCAGTTCTTAAATCCTTACACTGGCTCCCGGTTAAGTTTAGGGCTGATTTTAAAATCCTCCTTTTAACATATAAAGCATTAAACGGCCGAGGTCCGGCTTACTTGTCTGAACTTATCATAACTTACAAACCTGAGCGCACATTAAGATCTCAAGATGCCGGTCTGCTTCTAATTCCAAGGATTAATAAAATAACAGGAGGATGGCGAGCTTTTAGTTACAGGACCCCCCTAAACTGTGGAATGGTCTTCCTGCTTCTATAAGAGATGCCCCTTCGGTCTCAGCCTTTAAATCCCGGCTGAAGACTCACTACTTCAGTTTAGCATATCCTGACTAGAGCTGCTGATTAACTGTACAGACTGCATCTCTGCTGTTAGTCATTAACACTAAAACATAAGTAACATGATAATTATAATTGAATACTAACCCTCACCTATTCCGTTTCTCTTTTCGGCACTCAAATGTGGCACTTGGCGCCACGGCCCACCTGCCAAGTTGTTTTGCCTGCCTGTGGTAAAGTCATCCCTGATGGAGGATCGCAGGAATCATGGGAAAGAGGGGTCCTTTCATCAGATTGGCTGGCCCAGCACTGTTTCAGCCGTGGAATGGCCAAATGAGGGAGGCAGCTTGATGGATGAGGTCTCCAGGACTCTAAAAATATCCAAATCTTATTATGTGATATCATCTACTGTTAAATTCTGCTCCGTACTTCTAAAATTTTTATTATTATGCTGTATTAAGGATTTGTTCTGTTCTGTGTATTGTATTGTATTGTATTGACCCCCTACTTTTGACACTCACTGCATGCCCAACCTACCTGGAAAGGGGTCTCTCTCTGAACTGCCTTTCCTGAGGTTTCTTCCATTTTTTCTTGTCTTCTTAAGGAGTGTCAAGGCTGGGGGGCTGTCAAGATGCAGGGCCTGTTAAAGCCCATTGCGGCACTTCCTGTGTGATTTTGGGCTATACAAAAATAAGCTGTATTTTACTGTACTGTAATTGAAGATAGGCGGCATGGTGGCGCAGTGGTAGCGCTGCTGCCTCGCAGTTAGGAGACCCGGGTTCGCTTCCCGGGTCCTCCCTGCGTGGAGTTTGTATGTTCTCCCCGTGTCCTCCCACAATCCAAAGACATGCAGGTTAGGCGGATTGGTGATTCTAAATTGGCCCTAGTGTGTGCTTGGTGTGTGGGTGTGTTTGTGTGTGTCCTGTGGTGGGTTGGCACCCTGCCCAGGATTGGTTCCTGCCTTGTGCCCTGTGTTGGCTGGGATTGGCTCCAGCAGACCCCCGTGACCCTGTATTCGGATTCAGCGGGTTAGAAAATGGATGGATGGATGGATGTAATTGAAGATAGGGACGTCCCATTTTCCAGTCAGTTGGGATGACTCCAATCTCCCAAATTGCGATGTCAGGAGGACAGCCTTACCAACAGCCTGGAGACGTTTATTTGGGATACCAGAGATCCCTGCAGCCTTGCCCTAAGCTGGTTCACTACCTGTGCATTCTCAGCTAATTGGAGGATTGGTCTTGAGAACCATGGACCCTCAAGAACAGTGGGTTTTGCTCCTACTCTGTTCAAGGCTCATATGGACTGGGTGTTGGACAGGGTCGTGGGGTCCAGTGGCTGTTGGGGGCATCTGTTAGTGAAGTAAGATTCACAATTCTTGACTTTTCTGACGATGCTGTGATCTTCGATGAATTGATGGAGGCTCTGATCGGGGGTCTCGAGAGACTGAATGCGGATTCTGAGTGTCTGGGCTTGTGAGGATCCTGATAAAAAACCAAGAGCCAGGCCATTAATGAGCTCTTGGGCACGGCCAACAGCAGTGCGTCTCTCTGCAGAGAGAGTGTCGATCTTGTCATTGAGAGGTTTACTTACCTCGGCAGTGACATTCATGTCTCTGGTGACTCTTCCTATGACGTCAGTAGACGGATTGAGAGAGCATGGAGGGTCATGAGGTCGCAGGAAATGGGTGTGTGGCACTCCCGATGTCTCTGCAAAAGGACGAAGGTCCTGGTGCTTCCTGTTTGTGAGACATGGACGCTATCCAGTGACCTGAGATGAAGATTGGACTCCTGTGTCTCTTTGTGGGGCAGGGTTGTGGGGTCCAGCGGCTGTGGGGCATCTGTTGGTGATGTGGCAGTTTAAGGGTTAAAACCACCTTGCCTGTACCATAGCTTCACTTGTGTTTTGGACTCTTTGTCTGTAAAGACCATTTTGCCAATATTTCTTCATTTTCAGCCAACTTACGAGTATACGGATGGCTGACCCAAAGCTTTTTGTCGTGTCAAGGCTTGATTATTAACCACAATCCTCGTCAGAGAAGAACGATGGAGTGCATTTTTCGCCGTTGCTGCCCATTCGGATATCAGCTATGGATCTGCGCCTGGCATAATGCGTCAGTCTGGGTGCCGGGCACCGGAAGTGAAATCAGCCTGGGCCCCAGAAGTGACGTCATTGATGTTGAGTCGGGCAGGTTTTTTCCGTATTTGGCCTGAAGAGATAACAGATGTAGGTTTAGTGCACCCTGCCACCCCCTGGCCTGGCAGGTAATTGCCTTCATTTGGTCCACTCACCTCGCTCCTAATCGCACGTGTGTGACACGTTGTATTTGATTTTACTCAGATGAGTAGAAAATCCTGAGACAGTTAGGTAAGCTGGCTGACAGAAATGTGTGAGACCAGCTGGCTGATTTGACAGATTTATGACATGAAAATAAGCAGCAAACAGACTGGAAGACGGCACGGCAGCAGAGTCGCCTCATTTGGTGCGTGGCCACAAGCCCCGGTCTGCTAAAAGAAGTGCTCTTGGTGTACAAATTCCACAGGCAGGGATTTCTATTGATTAACGCAGGCCAGAGCCATTGCCTTGGCGTTTATTTCAAGGTCATTGTCACATGCAGTGCACTTGGGGAACAAACCAAAAGCATGGGTGTCAAAATCCAGGCCTGGAGGGCCGCAGTGGCTTTTCCTAAACAGTGACCAGTTTTCACTGCTAATTCACTTCTTTTACCTTCATTTTAATAGCCCTGTTTTTAAGGATTCAGTTCTCTCTGAATTGATTACTTTCTTCATTAAATGACAGCCAAAGAGAAATGAGACATGAAAGGAGCTGACAGATGACCAGCTAAGTCGGGACTTGAAACTCTAATCAATTTCACTCCAACAAGTTTCTTAATGAGAAGCCGATTCTTGCTGTTAATTAAACTCGTTCTTTAATTCCACCGCTTGTTGCTGCTCTCATTCTGTAGCGGTCAGAAGCCGCTAAGTTTCACACCGTCGTGTGTGACGGTGATTTATTTATTTTACACGAGGATTACCAGGGACAACCCCAGCCTTGGCACGACACACACACACACACACACACACACTACAGAGACAACAAAGAAAACACGCTGGGAACTTAAACGATAAAAAAGTATAATGAAATTAAAATTAACTAAATGGAAACAATAATACCACCCCTGATCCCTTCGGCGATATTACATTTAACAGATAAACACGACAAACACGCAGTAAAGTCCATGTATGAAATGATCAGCGGTGAAGTTATGTCCAGCGATTTGTATGAAGCGAGGGAAATGGAAAACACAGTCCTACCGGTAATTGCTGAAGTATGATGACAGATGAACGGTCCAGGAGCGCTCCTTCTTCCGTGAAAGCCAATGAATCCAGACACCGTCCTCAGTAACAGTAGACAGGTAGACAAATGATTCCAGACCCCAACAAACAATACAATCCAGGACACGAAGATGTATAGCAGAAAAACGGCAGGCAGTTCAACAGATAAATACAAGCACCAAACAAACAAAACAAACTTTTTTTCTCTTTTTTTTCTTCGACCCCTGCCGTCCTTTTAAACCCCTCTGGCCACCTTTGACCCCAACAGCCCCTGCTAGGACTGCTGGGAGATGCAGTTCTAACTAATGGTAGCACTGCTACAATTCTGCCACAGCAGACATTTCCAAAACTGGTGATTTTTCTGTTTTTATAAGAACACCGTCAAAAAGTATTGGTGACCTGAGAGATCAACCTTACTGGGACCACCTTCACCTGTCTTTATTTTCAGATATTGTGTGACGGGCACAGATGAGCTGGTTAGGTGGCGGCTCGTTTTGTGTCTCATTATTGTTTGGCTGCTAATTAAGGAAAAAGAAACAACTAAGGGGCCTGAGTCTGAGAATTAAAACTAAAGCAAAAGATGTTAATTACCAGAAAAAATGGGTCATTAATAAAGAAGGTGGTTAGAATGAAAACCAGTCGTCAGAGATAGATAAATGTAAAAGGCACTATATAACAGCTAGCTAGCTAGCTAGCTAGATAGATAGATAGATAGATAGATAGATAGATAGATAGATAGATAGATAGATAGATAGATAGATAGATAGATAGATAGATATGAAAGGCACTATATTATGGATAGATAGAGATGAAAGGCTCTATAGAAGAGATAGATAGATAGATAGATAGATAGATAGATAGATAGATAGATAGATAGATAGATATGAAAGGCACTATATAATAGATAGACAGATAGATAGATAGATAGATATATAGATAGATAGATAGATGTGAAAGGCACTATATAAGGCAGTGTACCCAAACACCTTTTCTCCTAATGGGTGATATTGAGAAATGTCAACATCAGATGCATTCATGTGAAAAAGTGAGTGCACCCCATAGCAGTTGTTATTTTTTTAACATATTTGCACAGGCAAGTAGTTGATATTCACTCAGACAGTGCCTTCAGATAAAGGTGATATACCTGAATAAAAACCTAAGTAAAATTTGCTTTTGCAACAATTTATTCAATAAAAATTTGGACAGATGTAATGGTCCACTGGCCTCAGTAGCTAGTGTTGCCCCCTTAATCAGAAATGACTTCTTGTAGGGGTTTTGCATGACTGCCCACCAGCCTCTGACATCGACCTGGAGACATTTTGGACCGCAGCTCCTTACTAAAGGTTATCCGTGGCTTTTCTCGCATCTCCTGCCTGTTTCTCCGTTTCAATGGGATTCATCAGACCGTTGCCTCGGCCACTCCACTGAGATGTTCCAGCAGTGTTTGCGTGTGAGACAATAGACAAGGAAGTCAGAATAAATACATGGAAATGTTTGCATATAGCAATCTTGTGTAGGACAATTATACTACATTATTTCATTTTCTTCTTGAAATGTAAAATGAAGCCTTAGAATAAATCTTTAAGTTTTGCTTTCCAGTGAGCAGAGGCTCAGAAAAGCTTCTGAGGCTGAAAAGAAGGACAAAAATGTCAACACAGAATTTTCATTTGCATAATATAAATTTCAAATATCTGCCAATGGGGTCAGATAATTATCTGTATTCAACTGCATAAAAAAGATAAATCAGTGTAACGTTTATTTTTCCTCAGTGCTGTAGGCTTGAAATTTGGAAAAAAAAAAATCTATTATCTTTAAATAAAGAATTACTGAATTACAATAAAAAAATTCAACTTGCTTGCATTTTATTCTATGTGGTAATAAATTATTTTCAGCTTTAAAGAAAGAGTTCTGGCTTTTTCTCCAGAAGGATGAATGCTGGACAGAGCAGGGAGTCTCAACCCAGTTTTGGGCTGCGGGCCGCTGCCAGTGGGTCATGCCTTGCTAATGTTTATAATGGCAGTGGGTCACGGTGGGTCACAAGTTGGTCACCATGCCAATGAATGCGCTGACCCCCAACTTTAATGATTGCTCTCAAATAACCCTCCCCCATTCTTACAAGTATGCATTTAATTCATCCAAGTGGAACACTACCGACTCTAACGGTCACACTCATAACACTAAAGGGGACTTTGGTGGGCCGTGAAGATGGTAACATGGGAAAAAGTAGGTCAAGACACCAGAAAGGCACTGAATTAGAGTGGGCACTGTGGCACGGTGGTCAATGCTGCTGTTTCATGGGTACAGCGTCCTGCTTTGAATCCTGCACTGGTCATTCTGTGTAAACAGTTTATATGCGTCCAAGAGGGGGCTTTCCAAAAGTATGCAGGTGATGTTAATTGGTGAATCCAACATACTGTTGTGAAAGAACGAGTCTCAAAACTCTTAAAAAAGGTTTGGGGCAGCCACCCTTATATTGTTCCTAGCTGCAAAAGGATTAAATTCAACACAGCGATGCTGCTTGTTTGAGTTCCCACCCTGAACTGATTTAGTTAGCCAAGATGGAGGATTTTATATTCTGCAACCCGGAAGGGTGTCAGTGGTGTCAGTCTGGGTGCCGGAACAGGAAGTGACGTCAGGTCAGGCAGGTTTTCCCGTATTTGATCTGCAGAAATAACAGACAAAGGTTCAGAGCACCCCGCCACCCCCTGGCCTGGCGGGTAATCACCTCCACTTGGTCCATTCAGCTCGCTCCTAGTCGCACGTGTGTAACACTGTATATAGTCAGACACATGTGCCTTTGGAACAGCTTAAATGCTCTGATGGTAATAATCCCTCACCGATCCACAAGATGGCACTGTTTACTAACAACTCTTCTTTTCCCTCCTCTACAGACTGGATGATTGACAGCCCTACCACCTCTGACGTTATTTCTAGGTGTCCGTCCTGCTGGACCCGCCTCTCCCTGCCTGGCTTGTACTTACCCGGAAGTGCCGCCATCTTGAATAGTCCAATTAGAGACGTCTTTTTGCCTTTTTCAACGTGTTTATAACTCCCATTTATTTTCAATTACATGGGGTTTGCCTGTTGGTTGCCCCAAGCCTTTTTGCTAGTTTGTGTTTCATGTCACAATGTAAACCAATACCAGGAAATATGCAGTGGATTCACAAAATACTCTTAGTTGTAATCACGATTCCAGCTTGGAATCTTCTTGGGTTTGACGTGACAAGCTCCACACACTTGGATCTGTGAATTTTCTGCCATTCTTATCTTCTAAAGCTCCATCAGGCTGGATGAAGGCCATCAGTGGACTGCAATCTTCAGGTCTCTCTCTTGGGTTCAAGTCCGGGCCCGGGATGGACCATTAGAAGGTGAATCTTCGGCCCAGTCTGAGGACCAGAGAGCTCTCCAGAAGGCTTTCATATCTCTGTACTTTGCTCTCTTCAGCTTTCCCTCGACCCTTTCCAGTCTCTTAGTCGTCAACGGCTTCATTGCTGTAATAGTCTTGTGCCGGTGAGGAGCATTGCCTGATTTCCTGCAGATGTGACACTTAGAAATGAGAAAAAACAGTTCAATGTTGGTTTCATCAGACGAGGGATTATTGTTTCTCATAATCTGAGAGTCTTATAGGTGCCTTTTTGTAAACTCCATGAGAGCTTTCCAGTATCTTTTTTCTAGGGGAGAGGCTTCTGTCTGGCACATTCTGACATAAAGCCCCAAATGATGGAGAGTTGTGGTGAAGGCTATTCCTCTGGAATTTTCTCTGAACTCCACACCAGATTCTCTGGATCTTAGCTAGAGTGACCATTGGGTTCTTCTGAACCTGACTCTTTGGTCCGGAGAACACAACAGCTAATTTCTCCAAAAACAATCTGAAATGTTGACTTGTCGGACCAGAAAACTGTGCTATCTTCCATCTAAGAAGAGACTGAGCCTACAGAAGATGGTGGTGTTTGTGGATGGTGTTGAAGTATGGCTACTGTTTTGTGGAGTAGAGCCTTAAGTTGTATCTAAGGATGCAGAGGTGAATGGTGTTGACTAACAAAGGTCCGCTGGAGGATTCCCAAGTCTATATCATGCTATCCATTACAGATGCATGATGGTTTTTAAGACAGTGACGTCTGAGGGATCAGAGATCACACACTATTACAAGTCGTTTTTCAGCCTTACCCTTTGCGTAGCAAGATCTGACCGGATTCCTTGAATATTTTAGTTATGATGCTCACTACAGAGGAATGCAGAGGTTCTGCCTCCATTGTACAGATCGGCCATGATATTCAGCAAATTTGGGGGGATAATAAGAAGTCTCAGGATGTTCCACAGGGCAGCTTTATCAACTCAGTTGAACGCTTTGCAAAAATCAACAAAGGCTGCAAAGAAACTCACGTTTGTGCTCCATGAGAACCCTCAGTGCCTCAGGCGTAAAACCAGACTGCTCCGGTCATTGGTAGGTGAGCAAGAGATCACGGATTCTATTGAGGATGACCCTAGCAAGGACATTACCCGGCACTGAGAGCAGTTTTATCCTCCTGTTGTTGCTACAATCCAGGTGATCACACTTCCCTTTCCAGATACGGACAAAAAGTCCTGTTTTCCAGTCAGTTTGGATGACACCTGTCTCCCACATTGAAGTAAAGATTGCTTGCAATGCCAGGAGGACAGCCTTATCACCACCCTGGAGAAGTTCACCCCGGGTACCACATATCCCTGCATACTTCCCTACCTTCAGCTGGTTGATATCAGTGCAATCTCAGTGAGACTGGGGGGGGGTTCACAGCTAGTTGGAGGGTCAGCGTCGAGAATCGTGGACCCTCAACAACCGTGGGTTTGTCAGGAGTCTGTTCAGCTCCTACTCTGTTCAATGTTTGCATGGACTTGGTGTTGGGCAGGGTCGTGGGGTTCAGCGGGTGTGAGGCATCTGTTGGTGAAGAGAGCTTCACTGATCTTGACATTGCTGATGATGCTGTGATCTTCACAGAGTCCATGGAGGCTCTGATCGGGGGTCTTGAGAGACTGAGCAAGGACTCTGAGCGTCTGGGCATATGTGAGGAAGTAGATAACCTCCAACTGGGAAAATGGAGCACTAAGGAGGTATTGAGTGATTTGGATATTGTAGAGAGAGAAGGGCTGCTGAGATTAAATAGGCTGAAACCAAACAAATAACCAGGGCCAGATAATATTTACCTTCGAGTTCTTAAGGAGGTTAGCGAGTACAGATATGAAAGATATGAAGGGAAAAGAAAAGGAATAAGGAAAATATTGAGCAACACATGGCAAGAATAGGAGTTTCACTTGACAGTCAGCAATAGATCAGGGGTCTCGTGTATTACGCTGTGCGCAGAATTCACACTATAACATGGCGTAAGGACAAAAGCAGAATTGTGCTTACGCACAAAAAATTCCAGATGCATAAATCTGTGTGTATGCAAACTTCCACGTTCCTCTGCTCCATAAATCCCAGTCATCGTGAAAAGTAACGCACGTACATGCGCCTGCTGTAACGCCCCAACTCAGCCCTTAAGCTCAGCTTTCTGTGAAAAGACAATGGGAAAATCACGGGGGAAAATAGAAGAATTTCAGCAAATACCAAGTGGAGGCAAGGAAAAACATACTATCTGTTGAGTTTAAACAGTGGTATAAACAACAAAAGGAAGTTGATCGAGTGACAGAGTGTCGGAGAAACTGAAAAGCTCAAGTTCACAAAGTCGCATAGTGCCCAAAATAAAAAAGAAGTCAGATATCAAAGTCGGCGTGAAAAGGCGAGTTGTAGCCCACCGTCTGAGTCTCATACAAAAGCTTATTAAGGTACAGAGAAAAAAAATAAGCACACAGTGGGGAATAAGCACGAAATGTCAACTTTAATCTCAAAATTTCCACTTTAATCACATAGTTTATTTTGTCATTAAAGTAGAACATCATAAACTTCATCTTAAAATAGTTTAATTTACTAGTTTCTCAAATCCCATCGTAACTAAAATAGCACGTTAAATGCTTTGTTTTGTATTTGATCTTCTATGTGCTCTATGTGTGTGAATCACTACGTGCTTCTTAAACGCGCTTTCTCTTCCTCCGGCAGGACACCGAATCCGTTACATTCGTGATATCACAGCTCTCTGAATAATTTAAATACTGAGAGGTATACGTGGTATCATTTTCATGATGATAGGAGTTAAAGCACGTTATTAAACATGGGGACACGGTGGCGCAGTGATTGTTCATGTCTCACACAAGATGCTTGCTGCGCCGTGTGTTACCTTCGATGAAATACTTTATTGTAGCAGTACTATCAAACATACTAACCCCTAATTCCTGCAATTACTTTTCTTTCTCCAAATACCCAATCGCCACACAATCAGCTCTGTAATAGACGTTAAGCCATCTGTAAGCTTAGAACGCCGATTTCACAAAACGTTTAAGGAACATTGAAATATCTTTGTAGTACGTGTTTAGTTATTCTATCCATCTATCCTTCCAGTGTCACGTCATCACCAGCAAGAATACAGCACGTGGCAGGAACAATCCGTGAACTTGCTAGCGCTGTGATTATTTAAATGAAGTTAAAGTTTTATCTGTATAATATAATAAACATATTTTGCTGCATTTCATCTTAAAAATAATATCGTCATCATATGTAAATACGCACTTTATAAAGTGGCTCAGGTTGTGCAATATTATAACTGTTTTGCAAATTTACAGTGGGGTGATTGTACTTATAAGTGCAGACAGTTCTACAAGGAGCACTTGATGGACTGATGGAGTGCATTTATAGTTCTTGGGATGAAACTATTTATGAACCACGAGGTCCGCACAGGAAAAGCTCTGAAGCGTTTGGCGTATGGGTGCAGTTCAAATAGACAGCATGGCTGAGGCAGCGTGTGCTTGATGCTGTATACCGATAATTCTCTTTCTCAAATTCTGTAGATCGTTGATTCACACTCAGATACAGTGATATAAATACTCCGAGTTGTGCAGTGAGAGTAATATGGAAAAAGATGATCTGATGTGGCAACCCCTAACGGGAGCAGCTGAAAGAAGAAGAAGAAGGTGCAGTGAAAGTAACAACGCTAAAGCAGTTATGGTATTTAGAATAGTTTGGCCATTCTGTGCACCATTATATTGTTACAGGTTAATTACAATCAGATGCATTAAACTAATAAATAATATGCGGTTAATTTCAGTGTATTTATAAAGCCGCATCAGGGATGTGGATCTGAAAAAGAAAGGAAAACCACACAGGAACAGTAGCACTGCTTTGATGCTGGGTGCCGCCAGTCGAGTGCAGAACTTGCGTATGCCAGGGTATGAGCTACCATGGAAATGTGCGTGGCTTTACGTCAAGTTTAGGTTTTATACATCGCGATTTGAACATGGAAACGTTCTTACGCAACATTTTTGTGCGAACGCACTGTTTATACATGAGGCCCCTGATGAGGAAGGTCATGTGTTACTAAAATTCTGCAATGCAACAAAAGAATACAATCAAAGTGGAGCTTATGAGATTATTTATGTTGAAATTCAAAAAACTTTTGATAAGGTGCCACACGAGAGGTTGGGCATCAAACTAAAAGAAGTGGCAGTTCAGAATGTCATGCAGAATTGGCTCAGACACAGGAAGCAGAGGGTGATGGTGTGAAGAACCTCATCAGAACTACCTAATGTTAAGAGTGGTGTCCAGCAGGGGTCAGTGCTGAGGCCGCTGCTATTGTTAATATAAATGATTTAGATAGGTATCTAAATGACAAGCTGGTTAAGTTTGCAGATTATGCCAAGCGTCTGGCAGATAATCGAGGTTCTGTTGAATCATCATAGAGGATAAAGGGAAGGAGGTTCTGCTCAAGCTTTATAACACACTGGTGAGACCTCATCTGGAGTCCTGGGTGCAGTTTTGGTTGATAGAAAGGACATAACAGCACTAGAAAACGTCCAGAGAAGAACAACTCGGCTGATTCAGAGTTACAGGGGATGAGTTATGAGGAAAGATTAAAAGAGCTGAGCCTTTACAGTTTAAACAAAAGAAAATGAAGAGGAGACCTGAGTGAAGTGTTTAAAATTATGAAGGGAATTAGTCCAGTGGATCGAGACGGTGACTTTAAAATGAGTTCATCAAGGACATGGGGACACAGCTGGAAACTTGTTAAGGGGAAATTTCACACAAACATTAGGAAGTTTTTCTTTACACAACGAACCACAGAAACATGGAATAAGTGACCAAGTAGTGTGGTGGACAGAAGGACTTTAAGGACTTTCAAAACTCGCTTGTGCATTAGCGGCGAGAGGAAAAGTAAAATGGAAACTGTTTTGCCCGATGTTACTAGCTAATCGACTTTGTCTTTCTTCTGAGATTTCATTTTGCTGACCTGCTGGCCTCGCTTGTGTTAGTAGTGGCTAAGCAAGTTTTCTGTTTCCTCGGAGGTGGAGCCCTTACCCCGACTCCACCTCTCACTTCCGGGATAGACAGACAGACACACACACTTCCATTCGTAGACGTTTATATATATGTAAGATAAGTTTATGAAGGATTTGCATATTGAATCTCATTGTGCCATACAATGACAATAAAGGAATTCAATTCAATTCAATAAAAGAGAGTGCCTATTAAGCCTTCAGAGTTTAAGCAAAGGAAGATTAAGACGAGACCTGGCTGAAGTGTTTAAAGTTATGAAGGAAATTAGTGCAGTGGATCGAGACGGTGACATTAAAATGAGGTCATCAAGAACACGGGGACACAGTTGGAAATTTGTTAAGCAGAAATTTCACACAAACATTAGGAAGTTTTTCACAATAGACGCTAAGAGACCAAGTAGTGTGGTGGACAGTTAGACTTTAGGGACTTTAAAACCTTGACTTGATGTTATTTTCAGAAGAGGAGAGGACTGGCGAGCTTTGTTGGGCTGAATGGCCTCTTCTCACCTACATTGTTCTAATGTTCTAAAAAAAAAAAAAACAGGGAATAGGAAGACACCTAAACTTAAGAGATCTAAACCTTAACAACTGCTGCAACTCTCTTCCTGGCTTCAATTTAAAGCAGCAGTGATGCCAGGGTGGACCTGCCTCCTGTGGCTCCAACCACAAAGTACAAGGAATAGGAGCACATTTGTGAAAATAGTACATAACCATTAAATAAAAATGACACCTGGCAGAAATAATATTAAAAATAATAATTAAACATTAACAAAAATAAGAATAAGAAATGAACTACACATACAGTTGATTCAAAAAGCACTGAGACCCCTTCATTGTCAGCATACTTTAATGTGTTGTAAGTTTAATTTTAAATGGAAAAATTTGCCATTTCTGCTTATTAATCTACACTCAGTAACCCTTAACGACAAAGTGAAAATGTGCTTTCAGAAAGGTTTGTAAAAGTAATACAAATTAAAAATTGGAATCTCTCCTTCCTTAGAAGTATTCAGTGCTCTGTCACTCCGATTGTGTTCTGGTAAATCATGTTTGTTTTAATTCTCCTTGAAATGTGTTGAGAAGTGGCATGGTGGGTAACACGGCTTCCTCACAGTTAGGAGACCCTTAAGGGTTCGCTTCCCAGGTCCTCCATGTGTGGAGTTTGTATGTTCTCCCTGTGTCTGCAAGGGTTTCCTCCCACAGTCCAAAGACATGCAGGTTAGGTGCATTGGTGGTCCTAAATTGACCCTGGTGTGTGTGTGCCCTCTTTCCACAAATCCTTTGAAGCCTCATCCATGTTCCCCTCGACTTTTCTTACAGCCTTCTTTGATGCCAGACCTGGGAGTACTTCCTGTGCCACAGTATAACACACTAGAAGCACTTCCGGGTCAGGAGGAAGTCTATTTAAAAGGTCATACCAATCGCTTACAGCTTCCTCTGGTGGCAGCCAATATCCCCAACAGGGTTGTCCTATAGGACTACAACTCCCAGCCTGCCCTGCAGGTATTCTAATGGGTGCCCTACCAGTGGAGTGCTGCCACCTTGTGTACTGGGTGGAGGGAGAATATAACTGCAGGCAGCAGACACCTCTTGTCCTTCCATGGTGGCTTCTTTTTCTGAGCAGGAGCCCCCCTCCATTCCAGCTGGGACACCCGTCCGTACCCCACAAAGCACTCACAGGGTCAAAATACTTTTATGATTTGAGTTATTGGAATTGTACTTCATTTTCAAACCTTTCTGAAAACATGCTCTCACTTTGTCATCATGAGTTATTGTATGTGGACTGATGGGTAAAAATGGCAAATGTCCATCCATCCATCCATTTTCCAACCCGCTGAATCCTAACACAGGGTCTTGGTGGTCTGCTGGAGCCAATCCCAGCTAACACAGGGCACAAGGCAGGAACCAATCCCGGGCAGGGCGCCAACCCACTGCAGGGCACATACACACCCACACTCCAAGCACACACTAGGGACAACTTAGGATCACCAATGCACCTAACCTCCATGTCTTTGGACTGTGGGAGGAAACCCACACAGACACGGGAAGAACATGCAAACTCCATGCAAGGGAGGACCCCTGGGAAGTGAACCCAGGTCTCCTTACTGCGAGGCAGCAGACAACTGTGTTTAAAATGAATCTAATAAAACACAATAAAGTGCACAGAAGATGAAAGGGTCTGAGCACATTTTACGAATCCCCTCTCAGTCCTGGCAGTAACAAAGCAAGGCTAACCTGGTTGCACATTTGCACACACACAAGGCTACAGAGACCACTGCAGGGCCAATTGGAGTTTGCCCATCAGCAGGAAATGGGCTTGCGGGGCCCGTCAACAAGACAGTTTCACATTCTACTGTACACAAAGCGTTACTTGTTTACATCAGAAATTACATGGTACACATTATGGAAATTTAGAAAGAAATTCTTAGATAAAGTTGCGAGTTGCTGATAAGTGAAATACCGAGGGACTCTTGCTACTTATTTTACACTAGCAAAATACCCGCGCTTCGCAGCGGCGAAGTACTGCCTTAAAATTTTTATTAAGAAGAAAATTAAACCTTTTTACACTGAGGGAAAATATACCAATAATTATTTGTTAAGGATCTGTTTGTATACCACATTGTCAGTTCGGCCCTCCGGTTGTAATATGACCAAGCTGTGCGCTGAGCTTACTCTTGAGCATGTAACGTACAGTTGGCCATGTGAACAGTAATCTTGTTTCAAATCTCACAGCTTGGATTGCTGCTGTCATAATCGGTTTGAGTTTCATGGTTTGTTTCAATAACGACAGTATTTGTAGGACTTGTGTTGAAGTGACATTCGCCATCTGTCAAGCATTGTAAGCACACAACCAGTTTCATCGATAACTTCACATCCAGCTTTTGAGAGTTTAAACATTCATAAACATCAAAGTGTCCACTACTGGAATTGTCACCTGTCAATCTAAGATGTTTAAGAGGCATTGGCGGTTGTCCAAAGGTGTAAAATATTTGGCCATTTCGGTGCACTTGAAAGCGACAACCGAACAATTCAGCGGCAGCCATCAACTCACAAGCAGATCCATAGATGAAGGGCTTAAGCATTTCACTCTTCTAGTGCTCCTGTGTAGTCTATCTCCTGTACGTCATCAGTCCACACCTTGAACCTGTCGCAGTCATCCAATACATAAGACACAATGTTCCTCCGGATATCAAGAGTGAGCTTGATATGGCCGTGCAATATGTAACAAAGAGAATGGAAAAGGCAGGTGCCATCTCCGGGCATGGAAACCACTCGGTAAGTGACAGTTCTTTGATCGATGGCAATCACCTCGATAGACATGTTAATGGGGGTACGGTTGGAATGATAAAGGAAATGGGTACCTGAACAATGTAAAGTAAGTCTAAAATACCTACACAATAACTATAATCGTAATAAACGAACAATAAAACAGCGGAGAAGCTGTGGATTAAATAAAAAGGCTGTAGTTATCAGCAGGGAGACGTGAATCCCGTGGCGAAGCAAGGAAGGGAATGTAGAGACTGGAGCGACGGATGGCCTTATATAGGCAGGCAGCCAACAACGTGGGAGGCGTTGGGAGGGGGGACCCAACGCTGCCTCACACGGTGACCAAGCTGCAGGCTATGGACGTATATATGTACTTAAGTAGGATTAAGTTAGCGTACCAAATTTCTTGAAGATGGGCCCATAAGTAACAAAGACCGTTGAAAAGTTCAATATGGCGGCCGACAGTGGCATCATACCACCAAAATAAGTATGTACATTGATTTCAGTTAGCGCAGGGAAGCCGCCTACCAAAATTCGTGAAGATGGGGCCATAAATAAGAAAGTTCAACATGACGGACATTGTTGAGCGTTATGACCGTTACACATAGAATTTCGAAATGAAACCTGCTTAACTTTTGTAACTAAGCTGTAAGGAATGAGCCTGCCAAATTACAGCCTTCTACCTACACGGGAAGTTGGAGAATTAGTGACGTTGTAAAGTTCAATATGGCGTCCGACAGTGGCGTCATACCACCGAAATAAGTACGTACATCGGTTTCGGTTAGCACAGGGAAGCCACCTACCAAATTTTGTGAAGATGGGGGCCATAAATAAGAAAGTTCAACATTGCGGACGTTGTCGACCGTTACGTGTAGAATTTCGAAATGAAACCTGTCCAACTTTTGTAAGTAAGCTGTAAGGAATGAGCCTGCCAAATTTCAGCCTTCTACCTACACAGGAAGTTGGAGAATTAGTGATGAGTCAGTGAGTCAGTGAGTCAGTGAGTCAGTCAGTCAGTCAGTCAGTCAGTCAGTCAGTCAGTCAGTCAGTCAGTCAGTGAGTGAGGGCTTTGCCTTTTATTAGTATAGATAACACCTGGTGGGTCCTTGCCCTGCTGGCCATTAACACACAAACTCCACTGTTCTGATCCTGTTAATTTTAACTAAACTACAGGAGGTGCTGCAAAGTTTGAGTAAATTGTGAAGCTCTCTGTCCATATAGTCGTGGCCAAACGTTTGGAGAATGGCCCAAGTGTTGGTTTTCACAAAGTCTGCTGCTTCAGTGTTTTTAGATCTTTGTGTCAGATGTTTCTGTGGTAGACTAAAGTAGAATTACAAGCATGTCAGAAGTTTCAAAGTTTTTTATTAACAATGACATGAAGTTTATGCACATAATCTGCAGTGTTGGCCATTCTTTCTTTTTCAAGACCTCTGCAAATCACCGTGGCAGGGTGGCAATCAACTTCTTGGCCAAATCCTGACTGATGGCAGCCCATTCTTGTAGAATTAAAGCTTGGAGTTTGTCAGAATTGGGGTTTGTTTTGTTTGTTCACCTGCCTCATGAGGACTGACCATAAGTTCTCAATGGGGAGTTTCCTGGCCAAGGACCCCAACATTTCGAGCCACTTAGTTGTCACTTTTGCCTTAAAGCCATGCTGGATTGTTCATTGTTGGTCACCAAACTGTTCTTGGATGGTTGAGAGAAGTTGCTCTTGGAAAATGTTTTGGTCCCATTCTTTATTCTTGGCTCAGCTTTGGGGCACCACCAGTGCAGAACTTGCTCAGGAATGGCAGCAGTCAGGTGGGAGTGAGGCAAAGACTTTTAGAGGATGGCCTCGTGGGTGTCAAGAAGGGCAGAAAAGAAACCAAGAAAAACATTCTGGGATTGGACTGCTGAGGACTGCTGGGGTCAAGTCATTTTCTCTGATGAATCCCCTTTGCAATTGTTTGGGGCATCCGGAAACATGAAAAGGTGAGCGGCGCTACCATCAGTCCTGTGTCACTGTGCCAACAGTAAGGCATCCTGAAAAAATTCATGTCAACCAAAGCAGTGCAGGGCTCACTCACACAGTCATGAATAAAGAATAGGACCAAAACACCATGCGAGAGCAACTTCTCCCAGCCATCCAAGAACAGTTTGATGACCCACAATGAACAATCCAGCATGACGGAGCAATGGGCCATAACGCAAATATGGCTCGAAATGTTGGGGTCCATGGCCAGGAAACTCCCCATTGAGAACTTGTGGTCAACCCTCAAGAGGCAGGTGGACAAACAAAAACCCCCCAATTCTGACAAACTCCAAGCATTGATTATACAAGAGTGGGCGGCTGCCATCAGTCAGGATTTGGGCCCAGAAGTTGATGGACAGCCTGCCAGGGCGAATTGCAGGGGTCTTGAAAAAGAAAGAAGGGCCAGCACTGCAGATTATGTGCATAAACTTCATGTCATTGTCAATAAAAGCCTTTGAAACTTCTGAAATGCTCATTATTCTACTTCAGTATACCATAGAAACATCTGACACAAAGATCTAAAAACACTGAAGCGGCAGACTTTGTGAAAACCAAAATTTTTGGCCACAGCTAAACAGCAGCATTTCATGTCAAACATGTCACGAGGTGTTTGCTGCTGGGCCACTCTGAGGAGTGACAAATCCAGGAGAGAAGCCATCCATCCATTCATTTATCTATCCATTTTCAAACCTGCTTGTCCTCATTACAGTTGTGAGGAGGCTGGAGTCTGTCCCACCAAGCATCGGGGGCAAGGCAGTAACATCCCCTGGACGGTGTGCCCACTAAGGTGTTCCAGACAAGTCCTTCAAGTGCCCAGCTCATCTGATTTGCTAAAGATGGTGTTGTCATCATTTTGCTTTGATTTGCATTTCCCTGTCACTTGAAGCGGCAGCACAGATTAGAAAAACCTCTGCTGAGGAAGTTGACACTCATATTTGGGGGAGACATCCTGTCAACGTAATTGGAGCAACAGCAGCCAAATCACCGTGGGGTGAACTGAATTCATTGAAGCGAGTGGAGGGGGAAACTGCAGTCAGACGGCCAGGGGGCAAAAATCGAGGACGAGGTGAAAGTCAACAGGAGTGTCATCGGCGCAGCGCTTTTACTTCGGGGAATTGATATGTAATAAATGGGCAAAGGGAGGCAGGAGCGAGTCTTCTGGGAATGAGAGAAAGGAAACAAAAATGTCTTCTCAACTCGCTAAGCTGTACATACAGTAAGTGGAGATGACAGACTTCCAGAGGCCATTCCTGCTCTCCTGAGAACGAGACGTTATGTACTGACTGAGGCAACGTACCCGCAGGCAACCTGCAAGGCCTGTCTCGGGCAGAAGACCATCACAGGGGACGGTGACGGGGGCAGAAAAGTAAAGGCAATGAATAAATATATGAAAGGATGGGAAAGGCACTATATAGAAAATAGAGAAAGAGATACAAGTAACACTGTTTAACAGATGGCCATTTAGAAAAGAAGAACGCCGTATGTTAGAGAGATGACTTGCTAACTGTGAAAGGAGCTATATAAGAGGTGGATCTGAAAAGCAGCGTGTAAGAGATAGATAGATAGATAGATAGATAGATAGATAGATAGATAGATAGATAGATAGATAGATATGAAAGGCACTATATAATAGATAGATAGATAGATAGATAGATAAAGGCACTATACTGTATATTCAATAGATATGAAAGGCACTATATATTAGGGATAGATAGATAGATAGATAGATAGATAGATAGGCACTATATACTATAGATAGATAGATAGATAGATAGATAGATAGATAGATAGATAAAGGCACTATACTGTATATTCAATAGATATGAAAGGCACTATATATTAGGGATAGATAGATAGATAGATAGATAGATAGATAGATAGATAGATAGATAGATAGATAGATTTGAAAGGCACAAAAGAGTAGACAGAGAGATAGATTGATAGATATGATAGGCACTATATAATAGACAGATAGATAGATAGATAGATATGAAAGGCACTATATAATAGATAGATAGATAGATAGATAGATAGATAGATAGATAGATAGATAGATAGATAGATAGATAGATAGATAGATAGATCTCTCTTCCTAAAATGACAGATGGCTGCCATTACACACGCAGATCGCCTTCTCTCGCACTTGCGCTGCATGTTAGCCTTGACTTTCCATTATCTGCTACTTATTCCTCCATCCTGCTATGCATAACTCAATATCCAGGTTTAGAATGGCGCTGCACGTCCACATATTTTTCAATAATGTTTGGACTGTCAAGGTTTTTAAAGGTCTAGTTAGCAGGTGTAATTGATAAGAGATGTCAGTTTTTTAGTTTATGAGCCCCACTTGGACCCTCGAGGCTTTCTCATAGCTGCAGGCCATTCACTTTTTACCTTAGGCATCCTTTCGTTAAAAAAAAAAGAGAGAGAGAGAGAGAGGGAGGAAAAAAAAGAAAGGCTCTCTGCTCGTCGTTCTGCACCCCCGATATTTCTTCAAAAGTAATTGCCGGGCCAGCACTCCAGAAGCGAGTGATGCAGACATCCGTGTTTCCAGCTGAACATCTGCCTCTCTAAATGACTTTTTCCTCCAGTTGCTGTTGTTCTGATCCGATTCGAATTCTTACTTTACAGCACCTTGCCCTGTTTTTTTTTTTTGTTTTAGATCTGTCAATGAGATTCCCACTGCAGGGCTTGTTACGTAGGCCTGTCACAGAAGTTAAATAGAACGGTTAGAAAATGGCCACATGGTGTAACATTCAGGCGCATTCAGACTCATCAGCGACTATTTCGAAAGCTGGATCGTTGTTTAAGGAAAAGTTTGGTATTTTTCAGGTTGAAGTTTTTTCTTTACAATTGTCTTCTTCTACTACTTCTTCGTCTTCCTCTTGTTCTTCTTTTTCTTCATTTTCCTCTTCTTCATCTTCCTGTTCTTCTTCATCATCTTCCTCTTCTTCTTCTTTATCTATTCCACTTTTAAATAGGGTCAATGTGTTATTTTCAAAGGCCATTTTCCTTCACATCTTATTTTACCTTCTCCATCCACTTCCAATTTCCATCCACTTCCACGTCCCTCACTTTCTCATTCCCTGGACTTCCATTCACATCAGTCTTTTGCTCACATATTTTTCGTCTCTCCTGCTCAAATGTCCGTACCACTTCAATCTAATTTCCTTCACCTTCTTAGATGTCTCTCCCAGTTTACAGTTGTCCACAAGTGGACTCCTGTGAAGTTCTCGACACGTCTCATGGACCATTAAAGCAAACAGGAGGCACCTGAACACACAATCTGAGAAGAGCCACCAGAAAGGGTCCTAATACCTCTAGGAATGAGAAATTTCACTTGGTGATTTTTAGTATATTTGCAAGGGTTTCCAAAAACATGTTTTCTCTTTGTCATTATGAGCTATTGAGTGTACGTTGAGGGTAAACTATGGCACATTTTACCTATTTAAACTGAAATGCGTGGCATAATAAAGTGTGCCCAAAGTGAAGAGGCCTAAATACTTTATGAATCCATTGCTTCTGAAGAGCACAGAACATGAAACTACATACTGCATCCCGAAAAGGCAGCTACTCTAAAGGGTTCTGGTTTGACCAAGGCCTTCATACGATATCACAAGTATATCCAGAAAAGAGCAACTCAGCTGATTCAGGGCTACAGGGGATGAGTTATAAAGAAAGATTCAAAGAGCCGAGCCTTTACAGTCTAAGCAGAAGTAAAGTAAATTAATAGACATAGGAAGTAAAACTGTGAATTACGAATACAAAATGGGGATCTAAAAATCAAAAGTCCACCTTATGAGTAGGAATTAGGAGTCGTAGAGGACTCGACACTATCAACTGCCAGACAAGCCAGGAAGAAGGCTTACAGGATGTCAGGTTATATAGCGCCTTGATGTGTGCAGTACAAGTCACAGGGGGTTCTGCTCAAGCTTTATAACACACTGGTGAGGCCTCATCTTGAATACGGTGGGCAGTTTTGGTCTCAATAAAGACATAACAGCACAAGAGAAAGTCCAGCGAAGAGTGACTCGGCTGATTCTGGGCTACATGGGATGAGTTATGAGGAAAGATTAAAAGAGCTGAGCCTCTACAGTTTAAGCAGAAGAAAATGTAATGTGAGTAAATGTAAAGAATTACACACACGAAGTAAAAATGTGAGGTTTGAATACACAAGGGGAGGTCTGGAAATCAAAAAGTCCACCTTATGAGAAGGAGTTAGGAGTCATAGTGGACTCAACACTATCAACTGCCAGTATCAGACTACCATTAAGAAGGTTAACAGACAGTCAGGTTATATAGCGCCTTGATTTGTAGAGTACAAGTCACAGGAGGTTCTGCTAAAGCTTTATAACACACTTTAGAGGCCTCATCTGGAGTCCTGGGTGCAGTTTTGGTCTCCAGACTACAAAAGGGACATAGCAGCACAAGAAAAGGTCCAGAGAAGAGCAACTGGGCGGATACAGGGTTACAAGGGATGAGTTAGGAGGAAAGATTAAAAGGGCTGAGCCTTTACAGTTTAAACAAAAGGAGATTAACAGGAGACCCGACTGAAGTGTTTAAAATTGACAGTAGTGCTTATGAGAAAGACCTGGGAGTCCTAATGGACTTATCACTCAAGTTCGAGACAGAATGTCGGGTTATTTAGAGCCTGATGTGTAGAGTGAAGGGCGGAAGGGTGGCTCTGAGACTAAGGATCTGCTCTGGTATCCAGAAGGATGCCAGTTCAAATCCCTGATACTGCCAAAGGGGATCCTACTCAGTGCGGCCCTTGAGCAAGACCCTTAAGTAGCAATGGCTCCAGGGGTGCTGTACAATGGCTGACCCTGCGCTCTGACCACAAAGGGTATGCGAAAACTAACAAATTCCAAATACAAGAAATTGCATAAGGTGAAATAAAGAACAAAAAAATGAAAAGGAGGTTATGTTGATGCTTTAGTATGTACTATTCAGGTCTCACCTGGAGTACTGTGTGCAGTTTTGGTCTCCATATTACGTTGTACAAAAAGGACATAGCAGAATATGAAAAAGTCCAGAGAAGAGCGAGCAGGCTGATTCCAGGACAACAGGGGATGAATTATGAGGAAAGATTAAAAGAGCTGAGCCTTTACAGTTTAAGGAAAAGAAGATTAAGAGGAGACCTGAGTGAGGAGATTAGAATTATGAAGGGAATTAGTCCAGTGGATCAAGACAGTGATTTTAAAATGAGTTCATCAAAAACATGAGGACACAGTTGGAAACTTGCTAAGGGTAAATTTTGGACAAACATCAGGAAGTTTTCTTTACAGAGAGTCACAGACACTTGGAATAAGAGACAAAGTAGTGTTGTAGACAGCAGGACCTCAAGGACCTTCAGAACTCGACCTGATGTTTTTTCGGAGGAGTTAAGTAGACAGGACTGGTGAGCTTTATGACGCACTGGTGAGGCCTCATCTGGAGTCCTGTGTGCAGTTTTGCTTTACAAGAAGGACATAACAGCACAAGAGAAAGTCCAGAGAAGATCAACTCGGCTGATTCAGGGCTACAGGGGATGAGTTATGAGGAAAGATTAAAAGAGCTGAGCCTTTACAGTTTAAACAGAAGAAGATGAAGAGGAGACCTGAGTGAAGTGTTTAACATTATGAAGGGAATTAGTCCAGTGGATCGAGACAGTGACTTTAAAATGAGTTCATCAAGAACATGTAGAGACAGTTGGAAACTTGTAAAGGGTAAATTTGGCAAAAACATTAAGAAGTTTTTCTTCACACAGAGAATCACAGACACGTAGAATAAGAGACCAAGTAGTGTGGTGGACAGGAGGACTTTAGTGGACTTCAGAACTGAACTTGATGTTTTTTCAGAAGAGTTTAGTAGACAGGACTGGTGAACTTTATAACACACTGGTGAGGCCTCATCTGGAGTCCTGTGTGCAGTTTTGATCTCCATAAAGACATAACAGCACCAGAAAATGTCCAGAGAAGAGCAACAAGGCTGATTCAGGGCTACAGGGGATGAGTTATGAGGAAAGATTAAAAGAGCTGAGCCTTTACAGTTTCAGCAGAAGAAAATTTAATGTCAGTAAATGTAAATTGTTAAACATAGGAAGGAAAAATGTGAGGTTTGAATACACGATGAGAGGTCTAAAAATCAAAAAGTCCACCTTATGAAAATGATTTAGGAGTCATAGTGGACTCGACACTAACCACTGCCAGACAAGCCATTAAGAAGGCTAACAGAATGTCAGGTTATATAGCGCCTTGATATGTGAAGTGCAAGTGACAGGATGTTCTGCTGAAGCTTCATAACACACTGGTGAGACCTCACACTTTGAATAAGAGACCAAGTAGTGTGGTGGACAGGAGGACTTTAGTGGCCTTCAGAACTGAACTTGATGTTTTTTCAGAAGAGTTTAGTAGACAGGACTGGTGAGCTTTATAACACGCTGGTGAGGCCTCATCTGGTGTCCTGTGTGCAGTTTTGGTCTCCAGGCTACAAAAAGGACATAACAGCACTAGAAACGGTCCAGAGAAGAGCAACTCGGCTGTTTCCAGGGCTACAGGGGATGAGTTTTGAGGAAAGATTAAAAGACCTGAGTCCTTACAGTTAAAATGAGTTCATCAGAACATAGGAACACCGTTGGAAACTTGTTAAGGGTAAATTTTGCACAAACATTAGCAAGTTTTTCTTCACACAGAGAACCACCGACATGTGGGGTAAGTGACCAAGTAGTAGGGACCTTCAGAAGTCGACTTGATGTTATTTTGGAGGAGTTAAGTGGAGAGGACTGGCGGCCTGTTCTCGTCCTGATTGTTCTAATGTTCTGAGGTTCAATCGTCCCCTGTAGACCTGCACACCTCTGATGTGTCATCGGGTAAAGCAAAGCAAGTGTGAAAAGAGAGTCAGTGTGGCTTATTCTACAAAGTTCTTCTACAACATTTATTGGGACCTCTAGGAAAGACCCTAAATAACTGGATTCAGCAGAACTCACAACTTCCTTTACATTTAGAACATTACAATATTAGAATCTAGATGTGAACAGGCCATTCACCCCAACAGAGCTCGCCAGTCCTACCCACTTACAGATGACCCCCGAAATTCACTGGGGTTACGTTCCTAGAGCACCCATAAATTGTGAAAAACCGCAAATTTTGGATGTGGTCAAAAAAATGTGTATTTTTATAGTTTAATTCCTAAATATTCCCCCAAAACACTTTAACTTCATTTCAAACTCAGCCTAATATATTACTCTAAAAAATATAAAAGTTGACCCGTGTACTGCACATTACTGTACGGTACTGTACTGCTATGTCTCCCACAGTGCTAGAATGTAAAATACCGATGTTACCCCTATATGTACTGGAATTCATGTAAGAACGTTTTCTTTGGTATAAGTAGGGTAAATACATAATAATTTAATTTAAGAAAAATGCAGTAAAATGTACGGGTTCTCTCCTATAATGAATGATATTGATTGAAGATGATGATGATGATGATGAATTAACTGTGTAGTACGATGAAGGTATGTAATGAAGATAATGACTGCACAGCAGAGCAGAGGATTTACAGCTCCTCAGGTGGATACTACGGCATAACTCTTTTTAGTTCCCGGAGCAAATCCAGTAGTTCAACCTTCTCCTGGACTGTCTTAAACTTCTTCTGGCGCTTTGGTTCATTGCCAGAAGCCTTAGAAGGTGCAGGGCGTTTGGGTGGCATCTTAGAGCTTTAATGTGGTATATAAATAAATGTTGTTTTTGTTGTTGTTGTTGTTAAGAAGAACAAAACGAAAAACACGAGAAAACTCAGCGAAACACTCGAAAGGAGCTACACGGGGTAAACTATTATGATGTGGGAATGATGGGCTGCATCTGCCAGAGATGTGTCACAGGGCAGCAGCCAATCAGCAGCAAGGAGACATGAATAATGCTCTCGGATTGGCTACTTTCACCATCCCCAGCCACGTTTTCCTTGACGGTTACTTTGTGTTCTCTCTACAGTCCAGTATGGCCATGAAAAAAGCCAACAAAAAATTGCAGCGGATATTTGAGGATTCCGCTAACAATTATTAGTTTGGTGCTAAGGAAAAATCCGCAAACATCTGAGACCGCGAACTCTGAACCGCAACTTCATGGGGGTCTACTGTATTTCTTCCAAAAAAACATCAAGTTGAGTTTTGAAAGGTCCTAAAGTCCTACTGTCTACCACCCTACTTGGTCGCTTATTCCAAGTGTCTATCATTCTTTGTGTAAAACTTTCTAATGTTTGTGCGAAATTTCCCCTTAACAAGTTCCCAACTGTGTCCCTGTGTTTTTGATGAACTCACCATCTTGATCCACTGGACTAATTCCCTTCATAATTTTAAACACTTCAGTCAGGTCTCCTCTTCATCTCCTCTTCCTTTAACTGTAAAGGCTCAGCTCTTTTAATCTTTCCTCATATCTCATCCCCTGTAGCCCTGAATCAGTCAAGTTGCTCTTCTCTGGACCTTCTCTAGTGCTGCTATGTCTTTTTGGAGACAAAAACTGCACACCGTACTCCAGATGAGGCCTCACCAGTGTGTTATAAAGCTTGAGCAGAACCTCCTGTGACTTGTAAAGGGGACTGGGCAGTCTAATGGTCTGGAATCCCTACAGATTTTTATTTTTTTCTCCAGCTGTCTGGAGTTTTTTTTCTGTCCACCCTGGCCATAGGACCTTACTCTTATTCTATGTTAATTAATGTTGACTTATTTTATTTTCTTAATGTGTCTTTTATTTTTCTATTCTTCATTATGTAAACATTTTGTAAAGCACTTTGAGCTACTTTTTGTATGAAAATGTGCTATATAAATAAATGTTGTTGTTGTACTCCACACATCAAGGCGCTATATAACCTGGCATTCTGTTAGCCTTCGTAGTGGCTTGTCCGGCAGTTGATAGTCAAGTTCACTACGACTCCTAAATCCTTCTCATAAGGTGGACTTTTTGATTTTTAGACCTCCCACCGTGTATTCAAACCTCCCATTTTTCCTTCCTATTTTGAACTAATTTACATTTACTGACATTACATTTTCTTTTCCTTAAACTGTAAAGGCTCAGCTCTTTTAATCTTTCCTCTTCACACATCCCCTGTAGCCCCTGAATCAGCCGAGTCGCTCTTCTCTGGACTTTCTCTTGTGCTGTTATGTCTTTATGGAGACCAAAACTGCACACCATACTCCAGATGAGGCTTCACCAGTGTGTTATAAAGCTTGAGCAGGACCTCCTGCGACTTGTACTCCACACATCAAGGCGCTATATAACCTGACATTCTGTTTGCCCTCTTAATGGCTTCTGAAATAGCTCTTGAAATTATAAGTAGACCCTCATTTGAAGATCTAAGGTTACAATTTGGAGTGTAAGGTGAGAGGCATTATGAGATATAGGTATGAATTGATCTCCTTGCCCAGTTGGCCAATTTGCTTCCATCATCACGCCAGCCTCCCTCTCGGGTAATGAAATGTCCTCCAGTCTGGCTGAGATGCCCGTTCTCCTCCTACAATTCATAACCAGATTAAAGAAGTAAGATTCCTGGTGCTGACCTACTCGAATGGAATATTTGAAACGCGTCCTTCAGGGCCTAAAACTTTTGAAGTAGCCTTCCGGTTAAGGGCGGAGTGGTGGCTCTGAGGCTAGCAATCGGAAGATTGCTGGCTCGAATCTCGTAAGCACCAAAAGTGACTCTATTTCATTGGGCTCTTGAGCAAGGCCCTTAACCTGCAATTGCTCCATCCTGGGTATGACGTTAATCTGCAAGTAGGTCCTCCAACCTGCAGGGGAAAAACCTGGGGGTGTGGTGGCAGACTTGGCACTCCAGCCACCATAACAGAACCTCCCACTGTTTCCATTCCATCTGAACTGGTGTGGTGCTGAGGTGTCACCCGTCACATGGCTGCACTCGGGTCATAATCTGGGATCTTGAGGTGGTCTGTCATGTGGTGGGAGCAGCAATGCGCTGTATCAGCGTGTGATCCTGACCTCTCCTTTCTCTCTTCTGGTTAAGAATTATGGAAAATGAAGCAGTGTGAAAATACCTAACACAGTTTTTTTTTTCTGTTTCTGTTCAATAAAAGAAGCCCACGACACACAGACGGGTTATTTATTGATATGTTTAGTTCGTTTGAAAGTGTGAAGCACAATTGAACAAAATAATGCAATGTCTCATGATTCAGAACAAAGCAAACGGTCTAGGAGTGTGAAAAGGCCTTTATCTCCATTTCTAACCATTAGCCCATCTGGACCCTCAGCCTCAGTGGGCCTACAGAACTTGCGTTGGTTGACTGCCTGTCCTCAGGAAGTGCTAGGAATTCACTCCTATATCATGGAGTGATCTACCCCAGCCAGGCCGCACTCCCGAATGTCTACTGCGCACACATCCGCTGACTTTTATGCTAACAAGACCCTTCAATTCATCTGATTAGACGCCCGCCTGTAGTCCGCACTATGAAACGTTACCTTCACAGTAATTGTCTCTCTGTCTCTTTTTTTTTTTGTTTTTACTTTCTTTCTGAAAACCCAATGACCTGCAGAAAGGTCACCGCCTGTGTGCAGTTCTCAGCCACTCCTGAGACGTAATTAGGTTAAAGAAACTTCCTCGCCCTGAAATCTTGTCAGAACACGTGCCGAATGCTCCGCACCATCAGTCTGCATAATACGTGGTCAGCTCAGCTCGGCCAGTTGTTTCACACACAGACTTCAGTGAAAGTCGGGAGAAAAAAAAAGCAGAAAATCCTAAGCTGGCTGCTCGAGCGACGCAGAAGACCCTCATCAGTCTAACCAGAAGAAGATAAGCTGAGTATCGAAGGATGGCCACGATAAAATTGATGGTCACCCTAATTAGAGGATTAACTAATTAACTAATTAGAGGATTAACTGCCTGAAATACTTATCTATTTATTTACTTATTTATTTTGGTTTTAAATAACGCTCCTCTCTAATCACACGTCTGGTGAAGCCGGGCGCCTAGTGAGACGTGCGGAAACAAGCAGATTGTGTCAAGTGAAGTTTACCGCCATGTGTACAAAGTACAGTGAAATTCACACTCCGCCGATACAAAAAAGAAAGAAAGAAAGAAAGAAAGAAACACTACCTAGTATGCAACATGCAGAGCCTTCTGAAAGTCTTCAGGTTGTGGACCACCAGGGGGCGTACCAGCCACCCTACCCGACACAGACAGGCAGGCAGCAGTTCAAGTCCAGTGAAGACATTTGATTCACTTCACTGCCCGCAGCACAACACAAGCAAACACCAAATCACTAGCACAGTCCTTTACCTTTCTCTCCTTTCATTCTTTTCTCTTCTCTTCCTTTCTTTTTCTTTCCTTCTCTCCTCTTCCTTTCCTTTCCTTCTCTTCTCTTCTCCTCCTTTCCTTTCCTTTCCTTCTCTTCTCTTCCCTTCTTTTCCTTTCCTTCTCTTCTCTTCCTTTCCTTTCCTTTCCATCTTTTCTCTTCTCTTTTCTTCTCTTCCTTCCCTTCTATTTCCCTTATCTTCACTTCCTGTCCTTTTATCTTCTCTTCCTTTCCTTTCATTCACTTCTCTTCCTTTACTTCTCTTCCTTTCCTTCTCTTCTCTTCCCTAACTTTCCATCTTTTCTCTTCTCTTTTCTTCTCTCCCTTTCCTTCTTTTTCTCTTATCTTCACTTCCTGTCCTTTTTTCTTCTCTTCCTTTCCTTTCCTTCTCTTCCTTTACTTCTCTTCTTTTCCTTCTCTTCTCCTACCTTCCTTTCCTTCTCTTCTCTTCCTTTCCCTCTCTTCTATTCCCTAACTTTCCATCTTTTCTCTTCTCTTTTCTTCTCTTCCTTCCCTTCTTTTTCTCTTATCTTCACTTCCTGTCTGTCCTTTTTTCTTCTCTTCCTTTCCTTTCCTTCTCTTCTCTACTGTTGCCTTCTCTTCTCATCCACCAGTTTCATGAGATGGGGACATATGCACAGTCTCTCTCACATTCCATGTCCGACGCTGATATCAAAACAGACTTGCTATGGCATTTTTCACCCGACCGCTTCAGGACGTGCCCAGATTTACAGTACAAGATGCTGTAACGGTCCGGTGGCGCTCCGATTCACACCGCCGTAGGGGTGGTGATTTGTTTATTTTTTTGCTGGAGATCCCAGGAAAGCACCCAACTTTGGCCCGAATCACACCACTCACACACAGAGACAGGAAATAACAGGATGCAAACTAATAAAGCTGTATATTGACTGAACCGAAATAGGAGAACCAAATAAACAGATACCTCTCCCTCTCCGCCCATGACGATGTTGAAGACTAACACAACATAAGTCCATAAGGAGTCCAAATGTAGCAGATTGGAGGAAAGATGACGATTCAGGGAACCGCTTTCTTGAAACAATTTAATAAACCAGAGGTTCTTAACCTGAGGTCTGTGGGACCCTTAAGGGGTCCATGGATGAGTTTAAGGGGGTCAGATGAAAATAAACATTTCTATTCACTGTACAGCCCAGTACTGTTGATTTAGAGCAGACGTAACAGTAGTAGTAGTAATAATGGTAGTAGAAAACGTAGTGTTTTAATTTGCACAAGAGGGTTGTATTTCATAATTCTAATGAGTGGACATTACTTTTTGCATAATGAAGAAATTTCTTTTTTTAGATTGTTTACCTTCAAGTGTAATAATACAAGGGACGTTCAAAACGTTTCCGCACTTTTCCTAACTTGATGTGTTAAGAATTTCCAAAACAAATGACATCACTTTTCTGCATAGTCAACTTCCTTTGTGATGCAGTTTTCCTGGTGTCGTACCAACTTTTTAATGCCCCATTACTGACTCCTCCCACCTTCACCGTTCCCAACAAAAAATAAAAGTACGGAAACTTGATGAACATCCCTCGTACTTTGTGTATGTCAAATCTCGATAAAAAAAAGAGTACATTCTATTCATTGCCTGCAAAGTTGTGTTTATGTGAATATTTCTGGGAAAGGGGGGTCCATAGCTTTCATCAGATTCTTAAAGGGGCCCGTGACTCAAATAAAGGTTAAGAATCACTGGTCTAGATGGTTCTAATGTCCTAAACCTACAGTAATATATCATGTTGGACCACTCTGCGGGCCCAGACCTGGAGTGCCCCATCAAAGTTGGCATATTAAATGAATCGAATGTATTAATTTCAGATGGTGCCACCATACACAGAGGGAGAGTCACTGGCTGTTTGCAGGCACAGTCACCAGTCTCCCACCGATTTCTTTGGTCCACACCTCTAGGTTTGCCCGTCCATGCTGGCACACTTGAGTTGTAGCCGTCAGTTTCTCTGGCCGAGATGGTGGACTCTTTTTAGGCACTTCCTGGTATGTGATGACTGCACCCAGTGGCGTAGCCAGCTTGCTCCTGTGCAGCCTCCTGTGCGGCGCCCTGAGGTGGGCTTCTCTTGTCCAGGATAAATGTTAGTAATTTATTCGCAACTCGATCAAAGAGGCTGGCTGAGTAGTGGCGTCACGCTGGTGACAAACAAACCGGTTCTCTGAATGAACTTTGTAATCTTTTTAAATAAAAAAATAAATAAATTGTGAGAATGGAATGTGGGAGGTGTGGGTAGTAGTAGTCGTACATAAATATTTTTAAAACCAGTAACGGTGCACTGCACATTATACACTTGACTTAAGCATTCCTAGTTTTCCTCCTCTTTCTTTCTCTGTACGTTTACCCTTCGTTTGCTCAGAGGTTGATGCGCTTGCTGATTCCTGAGCAGCTCTTCTCTTCTCCACCCTAGCAGCCCGCGTCTTCTCTTCTTCCGTCGGCATCTTTTCACGTTAAAACTGATTACCGTATATACTCACGGATAACATCTCCCATGGATAAGTCTGGACTTGATTTCACAGTATAATTTCTGGTATTTTATGATGTCGGCCGTATAAGTCGCATGCAGAAAACTCCCGCTATTGGTCCAAGAGATTACGATATGTTAACGCCCACCTGAGAGAGTCACCACGGAGCATACAGCCTTTTTTTTTTCTATGTATTGTGCCTACGTGACCACCCGGTAATACTTGGACTATTCCGAAGCGATGTTTGCACTGATTTGTGTTTTTCGTATCTCACTCCCTCATACACCTTCATCGTAAGAGCATCCCTTATCTACGTTCGAGCGTTCGATCAGAAGAAACTATGAAGCTGGTTTTAAATTAACTTAATTATTATTAAAGTAGCGAAAGAAATTGGTAACTGTGCTGCTGCAACAAAATTCAATGTGTCTGAGAAACTGGTGTGGGATTGGAGGAGGCAAAAAGATGTTAAACATTTGTACATTTTTGAACAGGCGTATAAATCGGGGTCTGATTTTATGATCGATTTTTCAGGTTATACGTGAGTATATACACGGTGGTCCAGATCGTCTGGATAACTTTGATTTAGGCGGGGAGGATTCCAGTTCGGCACAAAGACGATTCTTCATGTCGTCAGTTCGCACACATCTACTCGGTGGTCCGGGATTTTTCGGGTGATTTTCTGTGTAATAAACTTAATAAGTTATAGTGTAATGAAAATTGCATAATTAGATCTGGACCACCCTATACGGTAAGTCAGTTTTCGTGTTGCAATTAATTTTTCTCTTAAGCTGGCACTTGAGTCTTCAATCTGACTCAAAAATGATTTAGGATATGAAGAGGTAGGGGAAGTGACAGTGAAGGAGGTAGGGAATGAGAACGGCGCCCGTACGCATGCGGCCTGCTGCCGAGAGTTGATTCTACAATAAAATAAAATAAAAAGAGGAATAACCTTGGAGGTCAATCATCACCCCAAAAGTGGACAGTAGAGGCCACGTAGTATATGAGTACCAAATTTCAGGTCAATACGTCAAACGGTTTGCGAACTACAGGTGATTTAAAACCCTGGACAGACAAACGAACAGCCATATTATATAAGATGCAGACCCGTTTACTTTTCCAAGACAACTTTTCGAAGGAAGATGATCAAAATGTAACGTAAGCTAGAAAGTAGAAACTGTTCCGTGTGATAAAATGAAACAATTTCAAGTTGTACCAAATTAAAACGACAAGACCGACTGACAGGATACTACCACACAATCGACCCGTTTTACTCAAGTTCTGAGAAAATGGACGTCATAAAGTGGTGACGCTCACAAATCCTCACAGTAGTGACACTAAAGCACAGTAAGCCATACTAAGGTACACAAGGAAACAGATTACAGATTTGAAAGACTAATAAATCTTAAAGAAATGGAGCTGACTGACAAGTCACAAAATATATTACCGTATATACTCGCGTATAAGTCGGGTCTCGACACCTGAAAAATTGATCATAATATCAGACCCCGACTTATATGCCCGTTTTTTACATCTTCTTGCCTCCTCCAATCTCACACCAGTTTCTCAGATGCATCGAATTTAGTTGCAGCAGCACAGTTATCAATTTCTTTCTCAACTTCAACGACTTTTCATTTTAAAACCGAATTGATCAAACGTTCCATCATAGATAAGTGATGCTCTTACGATGAACGTGTATGAGGGTATGAGATACAAAAAAAACACAAAACAGTGCAAACGTCACTTCGGAATAGTTCGGGTATTACCATTTGGTCACGTAGGCACAATACATAGAAAATAAAGGCTGTGTGCCCCGTGGTGGCTTTCTCAGGTGGGCATTAGCATATCGTAATCTCTTGGACCAATAGCGGGAGTTTTCCATATTTGACTTATACTACCGACATTATAAAATACCGGAAATGATACTGTAAAATCAAGTGTGTGGGAGAACTTAATCACGAGTACTTATAATATCACTTCTTCTTCTTCTATTTCTTTCAGCTGCTCCAGTTAGAGGTTGCCCCAGCGGGTACCTTAAAATGCTCACTGGTGTGCCTTCTATTGCGCAAAAGTCTTAATTCTGCAATAAAATAAAATAAAAATTAAAAGAGAAATAACCTGGGCGGCACGGTGATGCAGTGGGTAGCGCTGCTGCCTTGTAGTTAGGAGACCCGGGTTTGCTTCCTGGGTCCTCCCTGTGTGGAGTTTGCATGTTCTCCTCGTGTCTGCGTGGGTTTCCTCCCACAGTCCTAAGACATGCAGGTTAGGTGCATTGGCGATCCTAATATTGTCCCTAGTGGGTGTGTGTGTGCCCTGCGGTGGGCTGGCACCCTGCCTGGGGTTTGTTTCTTGCTTTGCGCCCTGTGTAGACTGGGATTGGCTCCAGCAGACCCCCGTGACCCTGTAGTTAGGATTTAGCGGGTGTGACAGATAGGGGGCACTGTCGTCCCCTTGAACCCTCAGACTAGATACCAGATAAAAGTCCAAAAATTGACTTTATTAAAGCAAACAAGTGCACAAAGCACCCTCCTCTCCACAATACTCATTCACCAATACACAATACTAATAATCAATAATCCTCCACTCCCAGACGCATTGCCACCCTGCCACCCTGCCACCCAGCTCAGCTCGTCATCTGGAATCTCCCACAGTCTTTTATGTTCCCTGACCCGGAAGTGCTTCCGTACCCTCAGACCATGTGACTTCCTAGCACTTCTGGGTCAGATCAAAAGTCCTCTTCTTCATCATATCCCGGAAGTACATCGACGTACTTCCGGGATATAGGGCACGTAACAGTCCTTGAGCCTCCCTGCAGCATCTTCTAGGGGCCCCTGTGGTATCCAGCAGGTTTGTTTGTGAAAACTCCAATAGCCATAATTCCCTGTTGGCACCTCCGTGCTGCAGGGAGGGCTCCACCTGGTGGCCTGGGGGTATTGGCCGGGATGACAACATAGTCCACACGGGTTGGATGATGGATGGATGGATGGAATAACCTTGACACGTTTGTCACGTCGAGTTGTCCGGCACACTTGTATTTGATTGAGAGTACAGCCAAGGCACTAAGTCTGTCTTGCAACGCGGTGCATCTGAGGTCGTTTTTGATGAGTTGTAACGTGGAGAACGATCGTTCACATGCAGCGACAGTCATTGGCGTAGTCAGCAGTAACATGTAAGCATTGCAAACGACACAGGGCACGGTGAACAATCAGCAGCAGTTCAGCTACTTCGAAAAGCAGTTGACAGGATGGATTGAAAACATGCAACGAAATGACAATTGACCAGAAAACGCCGGTGAAATGTCGGTGCTGTAGCATTCAACGAGAAGATCGAGAGCAGCATCCGATTCGTCGTCAGCCATCGAGGTTGGAGTTGATGGTAACAAGACATTGAATGTTGTAGCCACTACATCGAGACCGCCGTTTTAGTTAAGTTATAAAAAATAATAATACTAAAAAAAAAATTATACGGCCCCCAAGTGGGCCCCCCCAAGCTTGTAGACCCTTGTGCTTTGCACAATCCATTGCTACGCCAGCGACTGACGCTCCTATGTTTGGTTTCATTTGTAAAGTATTCTTTGGCCTACAGCAGTGGTCATTAGCCCTAATTCATTGAGCATATAAAGATAAGGTTTATTTTACTACCTAAAGTAAAAATATTATAAAAAGAAGGACGAGAAAAAGAATACATGACTCGAAGCGAAAAATCATTATTCTCAGGAACGAAACCAGCTGGGCTTGATCAGACTGCAAATGAAAGTCTCTCCCTTTAGGTACTTAAACATTCACTTTAAAATGTGAACCGGATTGTACCTTTATGCTAATTTCATGCCATCAATGGCTTTCTTCCCTCTCGTCTCGCGGTCCACCACTTTCCCCAAAAGATCTGATTCACTTCCCTTCATTAGAATTCTCGGGGTAAGAAAACAGAGAGAAATGAGAATATGATGCAAATCTGCCATAAAAAGAAAAGGCTCTGATCTATATAAAAATATAATTCAATTAAAAGTAGGGGAAAAAAAAAACGGGAAAAGTGAACTCCGTTGTCGAGAGGGGTCAGACAGGAGTGCCGTTTGTACAGTCGTAATTACTGACTCACATCAAAGGGGAAATGCAATATTAAAACGTCTTATCAAAAAAAGTGCATTTCGGATTCGGCTGTCTTCTTGATATGCAGGAGCTTGAAAGGATCCCCCCATTATCTTGCATGAATTGTGTGGGCTTTAACGTGGCCCATTAATAAGGAATTATGGAAATTTGAGGACGCCACTTTGAGCGTTTACAACATCTCATTAAGCGAATAGCGGTTTCTTAGCGAATGAACAAAATCAAATGTTGACAGCACAGCTTACTGCGTGTTTACAGCATGAGCACAGTATGGGGTGTAAATTTCCAAAAGTACGTCAATGATGCAAAAAGTTAAGAGGCAAAAAAAACGTTTATCATAGAATACAAGACAATGGGGTCCAAAGCTGTACAACAGTAATCTGCCATTGACTGCGAGTGCCAAAGCACCTAATCCATAAAGGTCAGGTCAAGTCAGGTCAGGTGGGGTGGCCATGCACTGGTACAGCACGTTGTAGCACCACCACACCACGAAACAGCTGAGGATCCCCAAGTAGACCATCCCACCCTCCTGAAATCCAGTCCAGTCCAGTCTTTGTGTCAGGTCACTGAATAGCATCCATTTCTGGAAGCACCAGGACTCTAAAAACTTGGACCTTCGTCCTTTTGAAAGATATCAGAAACACCAGAGACCTCATGACCCCCCATGCATTTTATTGTTAACTGGCAGAATACCCGCGCTTCGCAGCAGAGAAGTAGTGTGTTAAAGAAGTTATGAAAAAGAAAAGGAAACATTTTAAAAATAACGTAACATGATTGTCAATGTAATTGTTTTGTCACTGTTATGAGTGTTGCTGTCATATATACTGTATTGTGGACACAGACAGGCGGACATGTTGATTTTCCACCACCACAAGTTTATTATCTACAATATTTACAATTAATTGTCACTCAGACACAGTCCGTGCACAACACAAACCCCCCAACACACAGTCCTGGCCACTCAATGCCTTGTTCTCCGGGCCGCCTCCACACTCCTCTCGTGCCTCGTCCTTTTTCCACCCGACTCCAGCCTTGAATGAAGGGAGACGGCCCCTTTTATCCATATCCCGGATGAGCTCCAGGTGTTCCCCACACTCCCCCGTTGGCCACGCCCCAGCATGGCGGAAGTGCCGGCTGTTCTCCCGGCAGCTCACCAGGTGTCCTTTTTAGTCTTCCCCCCAGCACTTCCGGGTGTGGCGGAAGTGCTGAGGTAACAGGTCCCCAAGGCATTGGGGCGCCTCCTGGCGGTGACCACGGGCCCCTGCAGGGTGGGGCTTCCATGCCCTCAACCCGTGGCCCCCAAAGCAACCAGGGCAGCTGCCCCCACGTGATCCAGGGTGGGCGCAGACCCACATCCGGTCCCTCACGGCGTCCCGGCCGGGTCGTTGCCCCTGGCATCCCTGACAATATATACAGTATACTTTTCGCAGATTCACGACTTTGCGGGTTTTTAAATATAGTAGTAGTATTTCCTAGTCTAAGAACAACAAAATAAGTTCGGTGACTAGGTGCGTTGTAACACGGGCTGTGATTGGTACATGGGAGGGAGACCATAAATCACAGCTTCCTGCTTTCTAATCGGACCCGTGATTGGTGCTTTGACTGATGCCCAGATCCCACAGCACCTCCCCTTGTCTCTCTGTCGCGGCCATTTTGCTTCAAGCTTTCTCTCCGAGCGGTTTACTTTACACTGTACTGTGTGTGATTTTTTTGTGGTTTCTTTGTGTTGAACTTCGCTTCAATTTTCAATCCCTGCAATGGCTCCCAAACGTGCTCCTTCTTCCAAGGCAGATGCTGAGCCTAAACGCCAACGAAGAATGATGACGATCGCTGAGAAGGTGAAACTTCTGGATATGTTGAAGGAAGGGAGAGCGTTCGTGGCTGTGGCTGCAGACTGGCTAAGGATCTGCAAGAGTGGTCACAGGAATGGGACGACGATATGATTCAATCGGTCCAATTTTGCAACAAGGTCAACGACGTCATGACCACCTACAAGCTGCTCTTCGACCGGAAAAAGAAGCAGCGGCAGCAGCTGCCAATCACAATGTTTTTGCAGCCTAGCAAAAAAAAGCCAGTTCCTACTACAACTACGGATACACCTTCGGAAACCGTGGAAGAGGTGCCCCAGGAAATGGGACCGCCATCTGAAGAGACGTAAAATACAGTCATCGACTGTACAGTAAAAGTCATCATCACCTTCATCGTCATCACTTTTACTGTACAGCATATTTATCACCATCATCACGTCATATATAGGTACGTGTACTTCGCTACACAGTAACTGTAAACTTATCTACCGATTTCATATTGCTTAACAGTTGTCCCTATTATTAATAGAGTAAAGGGTGGGTTATAAACAGTACAGGGAGGGTTTAAAAACGTCCAAATACACGTTAAATTATTAAATAAATATGGTGTCCCTACTTCGCGGAAATTCAGTTATTGCGAACGGTTATTGCGAATATATATACTAGCAGAATACCAGAAGTAGTGTATAAAAGAAGTTATGAAAAAAAAAAAGGAAAAATTTAAAAAATAACGTAACATGATTGCTAATGTAATTGTTTTGTCATTGATATGAGTGTTGTTGTCATATTTATATATATATATTGTAACAGAATAAGATGCTTCTCGCACCCTTGTACCCTCAGACTATACGTCAGACACCAGGTAAAAGTCCAAAGATGATATTTATTATAATAATAAGTGCACAAAGCACGCTCCTCTCCACAATTCACAATAACAATAAACCACACATAATAAACAATCCTCCACTCCCAGACGCTTAGCCACCCTGCCTCCCAACTCAGCTCATCGTCTGGGAGCTCCCACAGTCCTTTTATATTCCCTGACCCGGAGGTGTTCCTTCCCAACAGTCCACAAGTCCTTATTCCTTCCGGGTCAGGGTAAATAATGTTTTTCTCACCCCGAAGCCGTCGCTCTTCCTATGACGAACTTCCGGGTCATAGGGCATGAAGAACTCTTGGTCCTCCTGCAGCTCCCTCGTGGCCCCATGGCATCCAGCAGGAGGTGCATAAAACTACATGGTCCATAATGCCCTGCTGGTCTTCTGGGGACCTCCATGCTGCAAGGAGGGCTCCACCTGGCTGTTGGGGTATTGGCCGGGTACATGGCCGCCATATCTTACAATATAGATATCTATATATGTATCTATATATATATATATATATATATATATATATATATATATATATATATATATATATATATATATATATATATATATATATATATATATATATATATTGTTAGGGATGCCCCGGGCCATGACCCGGCCGGGACGCCATGAGGGACCGGATGTGGGTCTGTGCCCACCCTGGATCACATGGGAGTCGCCTTCCTGGTTGCTTTGGGGGCCACGGGTTGAGGGCATGGAAGCCCCACCCTATAGGGGCCCGTGGTCACCGCCAGGAGGCGCCCCAATGTCTTGGGGTCCTGTTACTGGTTGTGGCGGAAGTGCTGGGGGGAAGAATTACGATGGCGCCCGGAGAGCTGCCAGGAGGACAGCCGGCACTTCCGCCACGCTGGGGCGTGGCCAGAAGAGGAATGCCGGGAACACCTGGGGCTCATCCGGGGACTGTATAAAAGGGGCTGTCTCCCATCATTCGAGGCTGGAGTCCGGAGGAGGAAGGTCGAAGCTCAGGAGAGCTGTGGAGGCGGCCCGAAGAAAGGCATTGTGGCCAGGACTGTGATTGGGGTATTTGTGCACGTGACTGGGGTCTTTGTGACCAATTGTTGTAAATATTGTAGAATAAACGTGTGGTGGTGTTTTAACAACATGTCCGCCTGTCTGTGTCCGGGCCAGGTTCACATCTGGCGTAGCCAGCAGGATGTTCCGCCTGTTACAAGGCGGGGACCTGTAATCAACAAATTTGTTGTGGACGGCCCGTGCCACATGCCGCGAGTGCTGCGTGCACACAGCCCCACGGGGTAAAGGACCGCCAGGGCGGGTGGCATGCCTACTAGGAGTGCAGCGGTCTCCAACGAGCACGCCGTTGCAGGAGGCGTCCGGGACGGCATGGCATCAAGAGAGGCCACACCGAGGATGGTTCCTCGGTTGGACGAGTCCGGGGAGGTGAGTTCCCTGCCTTGTGGCAGCCGGCCCGCAGGGGCCGGGCGTGTTTTTTCTTTTATAGGCAGGGACTTCCCGGACCCACGTCAGTGGCAGGCGCATGCTGGTCTGTGGGGCCACGGCAGCACGGCAGCAGCCGCGAGGGCTGCGGAGGAGGAGACGCTGCTGCTCGAGAGGCACTGGCAACAGCAAGGGGAGGGGGAGGGAAGCACGTCGCCGCTGCAAAAGGGGAGGCACGATGGCCGCGGAGTCCCTCCCCCTGATAGGCACGCGATTGGACGGTGTGTCTTGTGTGCCCGCCGATGACTGTAGAGAGGCGGGACCAAGGAATGTCCATCACGGGCAGGGAGGAGACCCGATTGGGCCGGAGGAGAAGGCCCACAGGAAGTGGCCGGCGTCGGAGGCTGACAGACAGGTAGGCTCCACGTCGGTTAACTTCCTGTCTTTGCCGGCTGCTCTAGCGGAGCTGGAGGCGTGCCTTCAGCCCGCGGAGCAGCATTTGTTACAGATGCTACGTGCCATCCGGGCTGAAGTGCTGGAACTGGAGAGGCGTTGAGGACGTTTCAATCGACAACGGGACGGCGCGACGCTGGAATCTCCAGCCGGAGAGGTACGGGGGAGACGGTGAGTACAGCCGACTCCGTACAGCATGCGGGAGGGTCTGCTGAACATGGCTGTGATGTTAACAATCAGTTTCGAGTAAGCAGCCCTCCGACAGGAGGTGCAGCGCCGCGGGCTGTATGCGCGGCGACGGGGGAGTCCGTGAGGACGCTGAAGGGACACGGCTGCTAAGTGCTCCAGGTCCTAGCGCCCTCCGCCCTGAGTCGGCTGCGGTCTCGCGCTGCACTGCAGGGACGCAGACGGGAAAGAGGCTCTTTCTTTGTAATAAGGAGTCTCAAACCATCATGGCGTCCCAGAGTGAAAGGAGGAATGAGAGGCTGGGTGCCAATTCCTCCAATAGGTTGGGACGCGTTGCTGGGTGCACGCGTCCGGGCGCTGGCCGCCCTCTGCAGGGGCAGAGGGAATCCCTGAGGCTGGCGGAGAGAGCGCAGGTGGTGCCGGCGATTCCATCGTTAAGAGGGACACGGAAGCCGCAGAGAGGGTGCCGAACAGGCAAGTGCCGGGGTGCCGATTGGAGGGGGGGACGCTGCCCGTGTGTGTCTTGGAAAGGGTGCTTTGGCAGTGGTTCTGCCCCTGTGTTCTCTTTTGTATGGACGGACCCCGGGTGAGCGGTAGGACCCCCTTCGTTGGGGACCTGCCCTCTGATGTCGGACTGTCTGCGGAAGGATCTCTCTGCTGGTGTGTGGATGCCGCCACGGCTGGAGGAGGCTGCAAGGGAGCGAGTGACTCCGACCAAAGGAGCACGGAGGCCTCGGAGGGGGTTCCGAACGAGGAGGCCCCGGGGTGCCGGTAAGAGGGGGGAGCAATTAAAATTTAAAATTAAAACACAAACAAGACAAGACATTGTGCAAAGACAAGACAAAGAAGTAGCAGCAATATTGACGTGTAGTCAGCAATATGAACATTGATGCAATGTATGGCTTTTGCAATCTAGATACATAAATATAGTCAATTAATATGTAATAAATAAATAAATAATAGATATAGATGATACAGAAATGATCAGTGTATGATAATAGTTGACATGTGTAAACAATGACAGGTTAGAATGTTTCACAGCAGAAGGATATCAAGAATGTCGAAATCCGTAAAGGTCAGTATGAGATCTTCAGTTCTTCTCTCCATGCACACTCGTCTTTGCAGGACAGTGGCCTGCATGTATAAAAGTTCTGTTTTCAGAGGTGGTTAAGGCCATGTGGAAGATCCCAGGGGACAGCATGGTGTTAAGGAGTATGATAGCTTGGGGGTAAAAGCTATCCTGCAGATTGGCAGATCTGGCACTGATGCTGCAGTATCTTCTCTTGAAAAGTCCATGTGAGGGGTGTAAGGGGTCCCGCTCAATGCTGCAGGCCTTGCGGACACTGCGTTTGTGAAATATGTCCGGTAGTGAAGGGAGAGGCACCCCAATAATATTCTCTGCTGTCTTCACTATCCTTTGCAGGCGCTTATGGTGCGGATATGTTGCAGTTGCCATACCAGGCAGTGATGCAGCTGGTCAGGACGCTCTCCATGGTGCCTCTGTAGAACATGGTGAGGATGGAAGGGGGAAGACTTGCTCGCTTCAGCTGCCTCAGGAAGTGTAGTCTCTGCTGGGCTTTCTTGATTAGTGATGAGGTGTTATGCATCCACGTAATTTCCTCAGTTATGTGCACACAAGGAACTTGGTACTCCTAACAGTCTCCCGATCTAAACCATTGATGCCGAGTGGGATGTGGGCAGGATGTGATTTTCTGAAGTCCACGATTATCTCTTTTGTCTTGTCGACATTGAGAGATAGATTGTTGTCTTCACACCATGCGGACAGCCGTTCCACCTCATCTCTGTATCTCTGTATCATCCCTAATTATCACTCCCAGCACCATTGTATCATCTGCAGACTTGATGATGTGGTTGGTGTTGTTCGTGGCTGTGCAGTCGTGAGTCGGCAGGGTGAAGAGCAGTGGACTAAGCACACAGCCCTGGGGCGCTCCAGTGCTCAGTGTGATGATGCTGGAAGTGTTGCAGCCCATCCGAACTGACTGGGGCCTCTCTATCAAGAAGTCCAGGATCCAATTGAAGAGGGAGGTGTTTGGGCCCAACCTGCTCAGTCTTACAGCCAGCTTTTGAGGGATGATTGTGTTGAAGGCAGCGCTAAAGTCTATGAATAGCATCCTGACATATGTGTCTTTTTTATCCAGATGTGTCAGGGAGAGGTGAAGGTCAGAGCATATGGCATCCTCAGTTGACCTGTTCGAGCGGAATGCAAATTTAAGAGGGTCAAGGGAGACGGGAAGATTAGTCTTTACGTGTGACATGACTAACCTTTCGAAACACTTCATGATGACTGGCGTGAGAGTAACTGGTCGGTAGTCATTCAAGCATGTCACTGATGACTTCTTCGACACTGGTATGATGGTGGTCGACTTGAAGCATGCTGAGACAGACGACTGGCTCAGAGATGTGTTAGAGATGTCTGTGACGACACCAGTCAGTTGACTGACACATTCTTTGAGCATACGGCCAGGTATGTTGTCAGGTCCTGCAGCCTTGCATGGATTGACTTAGGCTAGAGTCCTCGTCACGTCAGTTATGGAGAGACAGAGTACCTGGTCAGTGGAGGGAGGTGTTGCTTTTCTTGCAGGCTCTTTGTTCTGTACCTCAAACCGTGTGAAGTAGTCGTTTAGCTCATCTGGTAAGGAGGCATCACTGCTGCTGTCTTGGTTGGGTTTGTAGTTTGTAATTGTCTGAACGCCCTGCCACATACGACGTGTGTCTCTAGTGCTGCTGAAGTGTTTGTTAATCTTCTGCGACGTATGCCCACTTAGCTCTCCTTATAGCGTGAGACAGGTTTGGCTCTGGCCACCCTGATGGCAGCCATGTCTCCAGATCTGAAGGCTGAATTTCTAATCTTGAGCAGCTTGTGCACTTCTCTCATAATCCAGGGCTTTTGGTTGGCTCTTGTGGTAACATCCTTGGTAACAGTAACATCCTCTATGTATTTGGAGATGTAGCCAGTCACAGAGTCTGTGTACTCCTCCAGATTGATGGAGTCACCATCCATAGGTCAAAATTGAAGTTCACGAGGGTTGGTTTCAGCCCAAAAGTGAATGTTTTACTTATTAACCCAACCATTCAAATGGAAATGTGCCTCGTCGCTGATGTCACATGATGATGGCATCTCGATGAACGGTTTGCAGAATGTTGCCGCACAATTCTCTATGGCTCTCCCAGTCTCTCTCAGCGAGTTCCTGCATTTACATTCATTTTGTATGGATGGAAAGTAAGGTCCTCATGCAAAATCAAAGACGTGTTGGAAATGCCCAAGGCAGAAGAAAGGTTTCTACTTCATCTTCATATCTCAGTAGTTTGTTTACAGGTCCCACAACTCTGCTTCCTGGCTTCAGTCCTAAATGCATTTCACCTTCACTTCCACTGATGTCTTCGAATACGGGATTCACCTTTCTGCTGGATCTACGTTATCAGTGCCTTTGGGGATTTTGAAGAGGTGCCTACGTAGTCTCCTTTGCTCAAGACTCAACAGGTTTAATTCTCAGAGTCTGTCACAGTAGGACAAGTCCTTTCAGTTCTAGGATGCACTTAGTTGCTCCCCTCTGTAAAGCTTCATGTCCTGTTATGTCTTACTTGTGTCTATCTATCATATACTGCCTTTTACATCTATCTATCTATCTATCTATCTATCTATCTATCTATCTATCTATCTATCTATCTATCTATCTATCTATCTATCTATCTATCTATCTATCTATCTATTATATAGTGCCTTTCACATCCATCTATCTATCTATTAATTATATAGTTCCTTTCACATCTATCTATCTATTGTAATGAAAAAGCACAAACGAGTATAAAGGTTTGGTGTTTTTTAGCCCCATATACTGTAAAGCAATTTCAGAAAATTAGTTGGTGTTTTCTACTGAAGTACAACAGACATAGAACGTAAGCAGGTCGGACAATGTATAGCGGTGCAACTGGAAGTGATGAAATGATGGGGAAAGCCATGATGGTTGATGGGAGAGTGATGTCATCTTTGGGGGACCAGAAGTTAGAAAGGATCCCGGAAATGGGTGGTAGCAGAAGTCTTCCGGGTTTGTTTATGGTGGCGGTGTTTCAGTCTTTCTGAAGGAACAAGAAAAGAGATGTTAGTACCCCGCCATTGCCCCCTGGCACAGCTTGTTGCCGCGCCCGTCGGGTCCTTAAGAGGCTCTCCATGCACTTGTGCGTGATACTATCTATCTATCTATCTATCTATTATACAGTGACTTTCACATCCATCTATCTATCTATCTATCTATCTGTTGTGGTATATGGCCAGCCATTCATCCCGGCCAATGAACCCCCATACCAATAGATGGGGCCCTTCCGGCGACATGGAGGTGCCCCGAATTCCAGCAGGGCATTATAGACCTTGCAGTCTTTCTTCACAGCCTTGCTGGATACCGTGGGTGCCACCAGGGGATGCAGCAGGTAGGCTCAGGGACTTGTACTATCCATATAGCCCGGAAGAAATTCACAATAACGGAAACAGAAGAGATGACATACTGTACTTCCGGGCTAAGGAGAAGAGGAGTTTTGATCTGACCCGGAAGTGCTTAAAATCACATGGACTGGGAGGATCAGAAGCACTTCCTGGTTGTGGACTAAAAAGGATTGTGGGAAACCCCAGAGCATTGAGCTGAGTTGGGAGGAAGGGTGACAACTCATCTGGGAGTGGAGGATTTGATTATTGTATTGATTATTATTTGTGATTGTTTATCAGTATTGTGGAGTGGAGGGTGCTTTGTGCACTGTATTGTACAAATAAATTAATTATTTATCTTTTATCTGGTGTCTGGCATCTGGTCCGAGGGTTCAAGGGGATGACAGCGCCCCCTATCTGTCACACTGTCTATCTATCTATCTATCTATCCATCCATCCATCCATTCTCTTCCGCTTATCCGAGGTCGGGTCGCGGGGGCAGCAGCTTAAGCAGAGAGGCCCAGACTTCCCTCTCCCCGCCACTTCTTCCAGCTCTTCGGGAGAATCCCAAAGGCGTTCCCAGGCCAGCCGGAGACATAGTCCCTCCAGCGTGTCCTGGGTCTTCCCCGGGGCCTCCTCCCGGTTGGACGTGCCCGGAACACCTCACCAGGGAGGCGTCCAGGAGGCATCCTGATCAGATGCCGAGCCACCTCATCTGACTCCTCTCGATGCGGAGGAGCAGCGGCTCTACTCTGAGCCCCTCCCGGATGACTGAGCTTCTCACCCTATCTTTAAGGGAAAGCCCAGACACCCTGCGGAGGAAACTCATTTCAGCCGCTTGTATTCGCGATCTCGTTCTTTCGGTCACTACCCATAGCTCATGACCATAGGTGAGGGTAGGAGGTAGATCGACTGGTAAATTGAGAGCTTTGCCTTACGGCTCAGCTCCTTTTTCACCACGACAGACCGATGCAGAGCCCGCATCACTGCGGATGCCGCACCGATCCGCCTGTCGATCTCACGCTCCATTCTTCCCTCACTCGTGAACAAGACCCCGAGATACTTGAACTCCTCCACTTGGGGCAGGATCTCTCCCCCAACCCTGAGAGGGCACTCCACCCTTTTCCGGCTGAGGACCATGCTCTCGGATTTGGAGGGGCTGATTCTCATCCCAGCCGCTTCACACTCAGCTGCGAACCGATCCAGAGAGCTGAAGATCACGGCCTGATGAAGCAAACAGGACAACATCATCTGCAAAAGCAGTGACCCAATCCTGAGTCCACCAAACCGGACCCCTTCAACACCCTGGCTGCGCCTAGAAATTCTGTCCATAAAAGTTATGAACAGAATCGGTGACAAAGGGCAGCCCTGGCGGAGTCCAACTCTCACTGGAAGCGGGCTCGACTTACTGCGGCAATGCGGACCAAGCTCTGACACGGTTGTACAGAGACCGAACAGCTCTTATCAGGGGTCCGGTACCCCATACTCCCGAGCACCCCCACAGGATTCCCGAGGGACACGGTCGAATGCCTTTTCCAAGTCCACAAAACACATGTAGACCGGTCGGGCAAACTCCCATGCACCCTCCAGGACTCTGCTAAGGGTGAAGAGCTGGTCCACTGTTCGCGACCAGGACGAAAACCACACTGTTCCTCCTGAATCCGAGGTTGACTATCCGGCGGACCCTCCTCTCCAGAACCCCGAATAGACTTTTCCAGGGAGGCTGAGGAGTGTGATCCCTCTATAGTTGGAACACACCCTCCGGTCCCCTTTTAAAGAGGGGACCACCACCCGTCTGCCAATCCAGAGGCACTGTCCCGATGTCCATGCGATGTTGCAGAGGCGTGTCAACCAAGACAGTCCTACAACATCCAGAGCCTTAAGGAACTCCGGCGATCTCATCCACCCGGGGCCCTGCCACCAAGGAGTTTTTTGACCACCTCGGTGACTTCAGTCCCAGAGATGGGAGAGCCCACCTCAGAGTCCCCAGGCTCTGCTTCCTCGTGGAAGGCATGTTAGTGGGATTGAGGAGGTCTTGAAGTACTCCTCCCACCGACCCACAACGTCGAGTGAGGTCAGCAGCGCACCATCCCCACCATATACGGTGTTGACACTGCACTGCTTCCCCTCCTGAGACGCGGACGGTGGACCAGAATCTCCTCGAAGCCGTCCAAAGTGTTCTCCATGGCCTCTCCAAACTCCTCCCATGCCCGAGTTTTGCCTCAGCAACAACGAAGCCGTTCGCTTGGCCTGCGGTACCTATCAGCTGCCTCCAGAGACCCACAGGACAAAAAGTCCTATAGGACTCCTTCTTCAGCTTGACGGCATCCCTCACGCCGGTGTCCACCAGCGGGTTGGGGATTGCCGCCACGACAGGCACCGACCACCTTGCGGCCACAGCTCCGGTCAGCCGCCTCAACAATAGAGGCACGGAACATGGCCCATTGGACTCAATGTCCCCACCTCCCTCGGGGCGTGGTTGAAGTTCTGCGGAGGTGGGAGTTGAAGCTACTTCTGACAGGGGACTCTGCCAGCCGTTCCCAGCAGACCCTCACAACACGTTTGGGCCTACCAGGTCTGACCGGCATCTTCCCCACCATCAAGCCAACTCACCACCAGGTGGTGATCAGTTGACAGCTCCGCCCCTCTCTTCACCCGAGTGTCCAAGACATATGGCGCAAGTCCACGACACGACCACAAAGTCGATCATCGACCTGAGGCCTAGGGTGTCCTGGTGCCAAGTGCACATATGAACACCCTTATGCTTGAACATGGTGTTCGTTATGGACAATCCGTGGCGAGCACAGAAGTCCAATAACAAAACACCGCTCGGGTTCAGATCGGGGCCATTCCTCCCAATCACGCCCTTCCAGGTCTCACTGTCATTGCCCCGTGAGCATTGAAGTCTCCCAGCAAAACGAGGGAATCCCAGAAGGTATGCCCTCTAGCAACCCCTCCAGAGACTCCAAAAGGGTGGATACTCCAAACTGCTGTTGGCATACGCACAAACAACAGTCAGGACCCTTCCCCACCCGGCGGAGGGAGGCCACCCTCTCGTCCACCGGGTAAACCCCAATGCACAGGCTCCAGTGGGGGCAATAAGTATGCCCACACCTGCTCGGCGCCTCTCACCGGGGGCAACTCCAGAGTGGTAGAGAGTCCAGCCCCTCTCAAGGAGATTGGTTCCAGAGTCCAAGCTGTGCGTCGAGGTGAGTCCGACTATATCTAGCGGAACCTCTGACCTCGCGCACTAGCTCAGGCTCCTTCCCCTTCAGAGAGGTGACATTCCACGTCCCAAGAGCCAGTTTCTGTAGCCGAGGATCAGACCGACAAGGTCCCGCCGGCCACCACCCAACTCACACTGCACCCAACCTCCTTGGCCCCTCCCATAGGTGGTGAGCCCATGGGGAGGAGGACCCACGTTACCTCTTCGGGCTGTGCCCGGCCGAGCCCCATGGGTGCAGGCCCGGCCACCAGGCGCCGCCATCGAGCCCCACCTCCAGGCCTGGCTCCAGAGGGGGCCCGGTGACCAGCGTCGGGCAAGGGAAAGCGTTGTCCAGTTTTTATTTTCATTGGAGGTTTATTGAACCGCTCTTTGTCTCATCCCTCACCTAGGACCAGTTTGCCTTGGGTGGCCCTACCAGGGGCATAAAGCCCCGGACAACATAGCTCCTAGGATCATTGGGACACGCAAACCCCTCCACCACGATAAGATGATTGTTCAAGGAGGAGATCTATCTATCTATCTATCAATCTATTATATAGTGCCTTTCACATCTATCTATCATATAGTGCCTATCTATCTATCTATCTATCTATCTATCTATCTATCTATCTATTATATAGTGCCTTTCACATCTATCTATCTATCTATCTATCCATTATACAGTGCTTTTCATATCTATCTATCTATCTATCTATTATATAGTGCTTTTTCTATCTATCTATCTATCTATCTATCTATCTATCTATCTATCTATCTATCTATCTATCTATCCATTATATAGTGCTTTTCATATCTATCTATCTATATATCTATCTATCTATCCATTATACAGTGCTTTTCATATCTATCTATCTATCTATCTATCTATCTATCTATCTATCTATCTATCTATCTGTCTATCTATCTATCTATCTATCTATCTATCTATCCATTATATAGTGCTTTTCATATCTATCTATCTCTCTATCTATCTCTCTATCTATATATCCATTCATTATATAGTGCTTTTCCTATCTATCTATCTATCGGGCCTGGATGGACTCTATTCACAGTGATGGTGGACGGAGAAATTGATTTTCAGTTGTGTACCCTTCAGATGTTATACTTGGTTTTTGGTGGGCTGAAGGTGTGAAGCTCTTCCTCGACTTGTTAATAGAAATGGCAATCACCCTAACATTGCCACTGTAAAAATCGATGATAAAATGTCATTCATTAGCTGTTTTAATTTTTCTTATTTTTTCCAAGAACTCTTTCAAATGTGGGGAGAGCGTATGCATGTAGGATCTTTGGAAGTCCAGTCTTATGGTAAGATTGCAGGAAATTAATAGATCTTTCATCTGAAAAAAAAAAAAAACGTGGAGTGGCTACAGGCAGAGAACGCCGGAAATGTAGGCTGTAATAATTGCTGCCTGCCCTGGGAAATGGCATCAAGGCCAAAGCAGTCATGGCTCCAAACCAGCACATCCTCTAATTACTGGCAAACCTGAACAGAGTCGGGATGTTAATCAGTCTCTCAGAGAATTCAACTTTATGTGGTTAGTATGGATTTATGACATTTTTTTTCTTACACTTTTATTAAAGATGATATTTCACACGGAAGGAAAAATATCTCTAGACAACCGTTAAAATGCAAAGTTTGTATCATGAAAGTGAACTGTAGGATTATTCTAAAGATATTCCACTGAGGACAAAAAGGAAGGAATGTGGAACAAAACATCAAAGGAGCAAGAAAAAAAAAAAAAAAGAAAAGCTGTAAAATATTCAGAACGGGCCCAACAGGTGGTCAAGAGTGCAATTCAAGTCGGAGGTTTAATTAGGATTAATAATGCATGCTTGTTATACTTATGCAAATATGTATTTTCATTCCCTAATTGGAAAAGAAAGGTGATTTATATCTTACAGGAAATCTCCAAATGCATTTGCAAATGGCAATTAACTTCATGTGTAAATGGATGTTTAATTACAGTTAATCGGTTCTGGTTGTCGGTGGTGCAGGCCTGACAACACCAAGGTCCTCGGTTCAGTTCTTACACCTTCACTGCACCAGCTCTGTGTCGGGGCATTACTTGAAGAGTCCTCCAGTTTCGAGCCACAGGTGCAACATTTTCAAACTGGCTTGCTGGACCCCTCAAAAACTCACATTAAAGCCGATATCACTTTACGTAAACTGTAGTCATGGAGTGCGTTGGACTTGCCGACCTCAGTCACTGATGTCACCGTGTCATTTAAAACGACTGACAGTCACTGGGGATGCCACATTTACTAGCTGTGTGCTGACCTTCTAGCACAGTCATGTTCGCCCCTCTTTCCTGACTGCCATTAGTGTGCTGATTGATGGAGCCGGTGCTGTACAAAGGGTTAACAGGCCTGTCGAATTCAGCTGCAATCCCCGTCCTTTCATGTTGTGCTTTTCATCTTTCCATTGTCTCGTTGTGCATAAAACATAAACACGAGACATCAGACAGACAAGCTGCTCTTCTGTTTGTGGGATTCAAAGCAATACGCGTTCTTCATTCCTTGTCCACTTAATTCTTCCAAAATGACATCAAGTTAAATCTTTCCTTATAACTCATCCTCTGTAGCCCTGAATCAGCCTAGTCACTCTTCTCTGGACTTCCTCCTGTGCTGTTATGTCCTTTTTGTAGACCAAAACTGCACACAGGACTCTGCCAGCTGAGCGCATTCGCGCAGCCAAAGCACCTTTGGCAAGGTTCGTGTGGGATGAATACCCAGACATTGATCCGTGGGAGCCAAAATGGCTACCGGACTTCACAAGACAGCATGGCTTGCTGTTGGACACGGCAGATTACCAGCCGCTGGACTACTTCAGGCTGTTCTTTCCTGATGCTGTTTTTCAGCTACTGTCGGACGAGACAAAACAGGTATGCAGAGCAATTTTTTGAATCGCAGGCTGCGCTTGCACCGCATTCTCGTTTTTCAAATTGGAAATGATGAGATGAAGGGCTTTGTGGCATTACAAAAAGAGATAGGACTAGACTGGCAATATAACTTCAGGGAGCACTGGTCCACATGTGCTTTGTCCCCAGATGGCTTTGGACAGGTTATGCCGCGTGATGATATGGAGAGATAAATAGCAATTAACTTTAGAACACAAGTTCATGTGTCAAATGCTATGTCTGTAGAAAAATAACTTTGACTTGAGAAATACCGAGGGTGGCACGGTGGCACAGTGGTAGCGCTGCTGCCTCGCAGTTAGGAGACCCGGGTTCGCTTCCCAGGTCCTCCCTGCGTGGAGTTTGCATGTTCTCGCCATGTCTGCGTGGGTTTCCTCCTACAGTCCAAAGACACGCAGGTTAGGTGGATTGGCGATTCTAAATTGGACACTTGGTATGTTTGTGTGTGTCCTGCGGTGGGTTGGCACCCTGCCCTGTGTTAGCTGGGATTGGCTCCAGCAGACCCCCGTGACCCTGTGTTCAGATTCAGCGGGTTGGAAAATGGATGGATGAGAAATACTGAACTTGTACTTAAAACCAGAGGTCTCCAACTCTGGTCCTGGAGGGCCGCAGTGGCTGCAGGTTTTCATTCTAACCCTTTTCTGAATGAGTGACCTGTTTTTGCTGCTAATTAACTTCTTTTGAATTCATTTTAATTGACTCGCTCTTGTAGACTCAGACCCCTTAATTGTTTCTTTTTCTTTAATTAGCAACCAAACAATAATGAGACAGAAAATGAGCCAAAACAACTGGTGGCCATCACACAATATCTGAAAATAAAGAAAAGTGAAGGTCTCAGGAATATTGATCTGCTCAGGTTCACAAAACATGTTAACAGTGGTCTCAGAAAAGAGACAGATCAACAATTTGAAATGTCTGTCTTTGCATAATGAGAGCAGGAACAAGCCATGGAGTTAAAAAGAACGGGTTTAATTAACAACAAGACCCGGTGCCTAATTCAGCAACTGGCTTATAATGAAATTGGTTGGAGTTTGAGGCCCTGACTTAGCTGGTCTTCTGTTGGCTCCCTCACTTCACATTTCTGTTTGGGTGCCATTTATGGAAAGAAATGAAGCAATTCAGAGGAACGATGAAGAAGTTCAGGGGAACAAATCTTAAAAAACAAATCAATTAAAATGAAAGGAAAAAGGAGTTCATTAGTAGTGTGAACTTGAACCCAGACACAGGCAGACAGACATCGTTGTTTTCACCACACACTCGTTTATTTACACTATGTACAAATCCCGCGCTCAACTCCCCAGTGCCTCTTGCACCGATTCCCCAAGTCCAGGCCTTACAATGCCTCTCTCTCTTCTGGCTGCCTCCAGTCCTCCCGCTAGCTCCCTCCTCTTCCACCCGACTTCCGCTCTAGACTGAAGGGAGGCGGCCCCCTATATAGTGCTCCCGGATGAGCACCAGGTGTTTCCGGCATTCCCTCCTTGGCCACGCCCCAGCGTGGCGGAAGTGCCGGCTGTCCTCCCGGCAGCTCTCCGGGCGCCACAATAAGTCTTCCCCCAAGCACTTCCTGGTGTGGTGGAAGTGGTGGGCTCCAGGGTTCCTCAGGCTCCAGGGTGCCGCCTGGCGGTGGCCACGGGCCCCTACAGGGTTGGGCTTCCAAGCCCTCTACCCGTGACCCCCAATACAACCAGGGCGATCGCCCCCTTGCGGTCTGGAGGAGGCACAAGCCCTCCTCTGGTCTTTCTGGGCGTCCCGGCCAGGCTCCATCCCCGGCCAGGGACCACACGGGATAAACCGGCATCGGGGTGCCGCCTGGCGGTGACCTCGGGTCCCTACAGGGTTGGGCTTCTAAGCCCTGTACCCGAGGCCCCCAACATAACCAGGACGGAGCCCGGCCGGGGACCACAGTAGCAAAAACTGGTGACCTAGTAAGAAAGGGTTTAGAATGAAACAGGACTGGAGTTGGAGACCACTGCTTTAACACATTCCACAAAAAACCAGGCAATGCCTGATATAGTTCACCTAGTCTCTACATATATACAGCCATATGAAAAAGTTTGAGAACCCCTCTCAGCCTACATAATACAACAACATCATTTATTTCTATAGCACATTTTCATACAAACAGTAGCTCAAAGTGCTTTACATAATAAAGAATAGAAAAATAAAAGACACAATAAGAAAACAAAATAAATCAACATTAATTAACATCGAATAAGAGTAAGGTCCAATGGCCAGGGGGGACAGAAAAAACAAAAAAACTCCAGACGGCTGAAGAAAAAAATAAAATCTGCAGGGGTTCCAGACCATGAGACCGCCCAGTCCCCTCTGGACATTCTACCTAACATAAATGAAACAGTCCTCTTTGGATTTAGGGTTCTCACGGAAGGACTTGATGATGATGGTCACGTAGACTTCTGCCTTTTAATCCATCCATCATTGTTGGAGCATCATGAAGTTTTGAGTAGGTGGAGGTGGCGCAGGCCGGAAAAAAAGAAACAGAAAAGAGAGTAGGGGTCAGTACGGATTTTAGAGCCACCATGAGTAGTTATTATGAAGAATTGAACATACAGAGTATCAGGATTAAGTTAAATTAAGTTAAATTGAAGTTATAAAAAGGCCATGTTAAAGTAATGTGTTTTCAGCAGTGTTTTAAAGTGCTCTACTGTATCAGCCTGGTGAATTCCTATTGACAGGCTATTCCAGATTTTAGGTGCATAGCAGCAGAAGGCCGCCCGCCTCACCACTTCTTTTAAGCTTTGTTCTTGGAATTCTAAGGAGACACTCATTTGAAGATCTAAGGTTACGATTTGGAATATAAGATGTCAGACATTCCGATATATAAGTAAATTATATAATAATTTACTCTGCTTCGAACAAAAAAGATAACAGTGGTATGTCTGTCATTTCCTAGGAGTACTGCGGTGTTTTCCGAACAAAGATTTTTAGTGACGCAGTATTTAGTTGTATGAAATGAAATCAAATGTGAAAAACTGGCTGTGCACAAATTTGGGTCCCCTTGTAATTTTGCTGATTTGAATGCCTGTCACTGCTCAATACTGATTACTTCCATCCATCCATTATCCAACCCGCTATATCCTAACTACAGGGTCACGGGGGTCTGCTGGAGCCAATCCCAGCCAACACAGGGCGCAAGGCAGGAACAAACCCCGGGCAGGGCTCCAGCCCACCGCAGATAATGATTACTTGCAACACCGAATTGGTTGGATTAGCTTGTTAAGCCTTGAACTTCATAGACCGGAGTGTCCAGTCATGAGTGGTCAAAGGTATTTAAGTTGGTCAATCACAAGTTGTGCTTCCTTCCCTTTGACTCTCCTCTGAAGAGTGATAGACAGCATGGGATCCTCAAAGCAACTCTCAAAAGATCTGAAAACAAAGATTGTTGAGTCTCCTGGTTTAGGTGAAGGCTACAAAAAGCCATCTCAGAGGTTTAAACTGTCAGTTTCAAGTGTAAGGAATGGAATCAGGAAATGGAAGGCCACAGGCACAGTTGCTGTTAAACCAACACAGCAGGTCTGGCAGGCCAAGAAAAAATCCAGGAGTGGCACATGGGCAGGATTGTGAGAATGGTGACAGACAAGCCACAGATCACCTCCAAAGACCTGCAAGAACATCTCACTGCTGATGGTGTATCTGTACATCGTTCTACAATTCAGAGCAATTTGAACAAAGAACATCTGTATGGCAGGGTGATGAGAGAGAAGCCCTTTCTGCACTCACGCCTCAAACAGAGTCGCTTGTTGTATGCCAACGCTCATTTAGACAAGACAGAGCATTTTGGAACAAAGTACTTTGGACTGATGAGACACAAATTGAGTTATTTGGTCAGAACAAAAAGCGCTTTGCATGGCGGAAGAAGAACAGCGCATTAGAAGAAGAACACCTGCTACCTCCTGTCAAATTTGGTGGAGGTCCCATCATGCTGTGGGGCTGTGTGGCCAGTTCAGGGACTGGGGTCCTTGTTAAAGTTGAGGGTCAGATGAATTCAACCCAATATCAACAAATTCTTCAGGATAATGTTCAAGTATCAGTCACAAAGTTGAAGTTACGCAGGGGTTGGATATTCCAACAAGACAATGACCCAAAACACAGTTCGAAACCTACAAAGGCATTCATGCAGAGGGAGAAGTACAATGTTCTGGAATGGCCGTCAAAGTCGCCTGATTTGAATATCATCGGAAATCTATGGGAGGATTTGAAGCAGGCTGTCCATCAAATTGAACTGAACTGGAGAGATTTTGTATGAAGAATGGTCAGAAATACCTCCATCCAGAATCCAGACACTCATCAAAGGCTATAAGAGGACAGCGTCTGGAGGCTCAAAGGAGCAAAAGGAGGCTCAGCTAAGTATTGATGTCATATCTCTGTTGGGTGCCCACATTTATGCACCTGTCTAATTTTGTTATGATGCATATTTTCTGTTAATCCAATAAACTTAATGTCACTGCTGAAATCCTACTGTGTCCATAAGGCATGTCAGATATTAAAAGGAAGTTGCTATTTTGAAAGCTCAGCCAATGAGAAACAAAAATCCAAAGAATTAAGAGGGGTTCCCAAACTTTTTCATATGACTGTATATAAAATCCAATGTCTGTCTGTCTGGTAAATTTAACATTAACTTCCACTCTTACGCTGATGACACCAAGCTTTATCTCACTAGCAAACCTACTTCCTTCCCACCCTCCTCGCTTATTCACTGCATAACAGAAATTAAATCCTGGTTTTCTTCAAATCTCTCTATTATAAAAAAAATCTTGGGACGAGACAAGACTTTTTTTCCTGTGACGAGACGCAATCTTTTGATGAGAGACAGAGAGACACTTTCACATCCAGTGAGACGGTCAAGTCATGTCATACTTACAACCATTTTCAAACAAGACCGCGGTCATCTAACCTCTCAGTTGTTGGAATGCCTTTGGCAGACACACTTCCTGTGCTCTCATTTCTTAAAAATGTGGGGCCGGAAAAAGACAAAGTAGATACACACGCGCGATACACATGCAGAGAAGGTTAGAGATAATAGAAGTAGGAAAATTCGAAAGACTCAAAGAAATGATAGTGAAGATCGCATTAGCGCAAACAAACGGAAATTATTACTCGGTGAAATAACGGGACAGAGAAAAGAGATGGAATAGTGTTTGAGGATGTCTGGGGGAGAAGAGAGACAAGGCAGTGAGACAAACGGACAGCTGCTGTACAGGCTTTTAAACGTTTGAGGCGCCACACGAGATGCAGATCATGCGGCACAGCAGCAGTAGTGAGCCAGCAGCTGATCGAGCAAAGAGGAGGTAAAACAATAAAACTGTATTTGTTTCCCATTGTATCACCGTTTAAGAGGGGATCTCGGAGGAGCAGCCACGTCTCCTTGGGGTGCGTTCAGTCCCCCTCTTCAGAACGGCACGTAGTGCTGGCAGGGCGGGTTGGCATATGGGTTGGCAAGTGAAGCGAGCGTAGAGTTGGCGAACTAAGCGTGCAGGGGGCACAGACCCCTAGTTTTCGTAAATAGTGACAAAACTGAGGTTCTACTCATTGGTACAAAATCAACAGCATCCATTATTGTTATTGATAATTCTTCTATCGCCCCATCCCCACAGGTTAAGAGTCTGGGTGTCATCCTTGACAGAATTCTACCTTATCAGTCCCACATCAATAACATCTCCCGGTCTGTACATTTCCACCTGCATAACATTAATTGTACTCACAAATACAAACTGCTATCCTTCTTCATAGCCTTGTCACCTCTCGTCTGGATTATTGTAATTCCCTTTTCTTTGGTCTTTCTTGCAAATCTCTTTATAAGCTTCAACTGGTCCAGAATTCAGCTGCCTTCATCATTACTAGAAGCCCCTCTACAGTATGCGCCATATCACTCCCATCTTGCAGCAGCTTCACTGGCTTCCATTTAAGTTCCGTATTGACTTCCAAATTCTCCAGCTAATATTTAAGGCTCTCCACATCCTTGTCTCTCCACATCTGTCTGACCTCCTCCATGTTGCCATTCCCTCCCGCACCCTTAGATCCTCTTCCTCCATCCACTTGACTGTCCCCTTCGCCCGTCTTACCATTCAGTCGCTCTGCTCCCCAGCTCTGGAACTCACTACCATCTGAGCTTAGAAATATTGATTCATTCTCATGAGTTAAAACTCATCTGTTTAAGACGGCTTTTTCTCTTTAATTATAATTGCTCTGCCTGATTTTAATTTTGATATTTTTTTTAGTTTTGTTTATGATGCGTGTTTTAAACTGTAAAGGCTCAGCTCTTTTAATCTTTCCTAATAACTCATCCCCTGTAGCTCTGAATCAGCCGATGATGGACAGGTTGACAGACGAGATTAGACAGGAGTCCCCATGGACTGTGATGTCTGCACATTGTGACCTGTAGTGAGAATAGGGAGCGGGTGGAGGAGACCCTGGAGAGGTGAAGATATGAAAGAAGAGCAATAGGAGGACCACCAGGACAGAATACATGTGTGTGAATGAGAGGGAGGTCAGAGGAATGGTGATGGTGCAGGGAGTAGAGCTGACGAAGATGGACGAGTTTAAATACTTGGGATCAACAGTACAGAGTAATGGGGAATGTGGAAGAGAAGTGAAGAAGAGAGTGCAGGCAGGGTGGAGAAGAGTGTTAGGAGTGACATACGGGTATCAGCAAGAATGAAAGGGAAGGTCTACAGGATGGTAGTTTGACCAGCTATGTTATATGGGCTGGAGACGGTGACACAGGAGACAGAGCTGGAGGTGGCAGAGTTAAAGACACTAAGATTGGCATTGGGGAAGACGAGGATGGACAGGATTAGAAATGAGGACATTAGAGGGTCAGCTCAGGTGGGACAGTGTGGAGACAAAGTCAGAGAGGTGAGATGGCGTTGGTGTGGACATGTGCAGAGGAGAGATGATAGGGATATTGGGAAAAGGGTGATAGGGATAGAGCTGACAGGTAAGAGGAGAAGAGGAAGGCCTAAGACGGCGGTTCTCAACAAGTGTGGACGTGAAGATGTGATAAAAAAGAAAGCAAGAATCGAAAATATGATAAATACATCTATTGAAACCAAAACAAATTAACTTAAACCACATTCTGATACAAGAAAAATAAATATAGAGAGAGAAATGTCGATAAAAGGTAAGTAGGTATAATAAAACTTGTAGCGGTGTATCGGCAGCCAAAAATATAGGAATACATTTTATTAGGGTTTCAAAAAATGTTAGGGGGGCGCAATTAACACTGTTATTAAAACTCGGGTCGCAAATACTTAAAGGTTGAGAAACGCTAGCCTAAGAGAAGGTGAGAGAGGACATGCTGGTGGTGACAGAGCAAGATGACGTGGACAGGATGAGATGGAAGAAGATGATCAGCTGTGGCAACCCCTAACGGGAGCAGCCAAAAGATGAAGAAGAAGAAGAAGTTTATAATGTGTCTTTTATCTATTGTTCTGTGTCCTTGAAAATGTATTTAAAATATTTTATTTAACAGATTTAGATCTTTTTTTTAATGCAGTCTGCTTGAACATTCTGGTTGATCTTCTTCTCTCATTGCGCTGTGTATCATAGTTTTATTCATTCGCACAAATCCAAGACAGACTGTGGGCCGAGGGGAGGGGGAGGCGGGACCTCAGGAGTAGGGAGCAGGGCGGGGCCTCGAAAGTAGAGAGCTGGGTGTGGCCATCCTCACTCACATGCCAGCCTCCATTCGAGTCGCTCTACCTCTCGCCACGTGTTGGAGCGCACCTTGCCTAGACATTATCATCTACAGATTGTTAAGGAGTAAGGTTTGATGTTTTTGACAGAGAGAGATCAGAGCGATCAGATACAGTGGCGATGATCGATGTTGGAGCGCAGCGACCATCTGCTTGGCCAGAGATACCTCGCCAACTTTTGACATTTTTGCCAAAGAGATCACAGCTACATTCTCACCCCTGATAGCAAAAATCAAAAATGTTGCAAATCATGGGGCCCTTGGATATAAAAGCTATCAACAGAAATTCTTCTCAATACAAATGATCATTTTTTGTTTATTGATTTTTAAAGTTTGTCCTGTTTCACTACTACTCAGGCATAGCTGTGGGGATAGTATAGCTAGTCTGCTATCAAAAAAGAAATAAAAAAGATTTTGACAGCACACATCTAAAACAATGCCATGTAACACTGCACATCGCCTGTAAGGTCCTCTTGTACCTGTTTAGTTGATCTCTCTCACAACTAGATAGAAAAGCCCCAAATTCAAAGACCGATTGAACAAAATCAATCTGTATAAATGCAAAAATAAAGTGATAACAGTTCTGAGATGGCCCTCCACTCTCTTTAATTCTGTCTTTGAAGTCGAAACTTCGCTGTGGTGTCTGTCTCTGCGATTATTAAAATGCAAGCCCAGGGGAACACAAAAGTGCAAGGCTTGCAAGCCATTAAGCAGGTCTTCAATTAGTGGGACAGCGGCCCAGATTTCGAGACTCGCGTATCCCTACGCTGGTAGCTCTCGACGTGACGCGGGTTAATATCTGTATATTTTCCTTTCGGCATTTGTTAATCCCTTTAATGACAATGCAATTAATATTTCAGCTTGGGAAGCATAAAACAAGTAGGCATAAAAAAAGAAAAAAGGGTCAGCACAATGTTTCTCTTTCTCTCTCTGACTGATTTTTTGCCCACTTGCCTTACAGGTAGATTTCGATTTGTTGGGCAATTAGTGTTTAAGAACTAAGCAGTAATTGTAAGAGATTGGGTTAATTAGCATATATCTCCAAATTATGCAATATAAATGACTTTTTTTTGCAAAATTATTCTGTTACAAAAGGGCGACACATTAAAATTTATATGTGTTATTTAATATTAGAATGAATTTGTCTTTAACAAGTTATTTCTGTTTAACCAACAGCTTGGCTCCTTTTCCAGTTCAGCAGCTGACAACAGCAAAGGTTTTGGAGAAGCCAGTGAATGGCTGCTTCTGGAGGATTTTAAGGAGGGCTCATTGTCTCTGCTTCACACAGTGCAACACTCTGACTTGTACTGTCTTTATTAATCCATTCTTCATTGTTACACCCTTTCTATTTGTTAGCAATTTTAATTTTGCATTGAAGGTTGCTTTTCCCATTGCTATACGTATTTATATTTCTTTTTCACTTCTTCCACCTCTTGACAGCATACTCCCCAATACAACACTTCTTCCAAGACGTGTTCTCAAGTATTTATTATTACTGGTTTCTTTACACTTTCCCTCAGCAAACAAATCACTTTTATTTTCTCTATAGTGATCTTCAGTTCATATATCGTGGGACTGTGACTTTAAAAAACACGGGGACACAGCTGGAAACTTGATAGATAGATAGATAGATAGATAGATAGATAGATAGATAGATAGATAGATAGATAGATAGATAGATAGATAGATATGAAAGGCACTATATAATAGATAGATAGATAGATAGATAGATAGATAGATAGATAGATAGATAGATAGATAGATAGATAGATATGAAAGGCACTATAAAATAGATAGATAGATAGATAGATAGATAGATAGATAGATAGATAGATAGATAGATAGATAGATAGATGTGAAAGGCACTATATAATAGATAGATAGATAGATAGATAGATAGATAGATAGATAGATAGATAGATAGATAGATATGAAAGGCACTATAAAATAGATAGACAGATAGATAGATAGATAGATAGATAGATAGATAGATAGATAGATAGATAGATATGAAAGGCACTAGATAGATACGAAAGGCACTAGATAGATAGATAGATAGATAGATAGATAGATAGATAGATAGATCGGAGATTTCTCACCTTTGCTACAACTTCCAGGGGGTCCAGAGCATGTCCCATAATTGAGGGTGTTGATTCGGTGGTCCTCTCTTGAAGTGATGTTACTAGCCCAGCACACCAAATTGGCCACCACCGAGTGATGGATTTTATAAATTGCTACTGCAAGCGAACTATGATACTTGATACTATGATATAAGCGCGAATAGAAAAGTCACAAAGTCAACTTGATTTTTCAAGCAAATTCTAGAAATAAAGCCTGATCTAAATCTGTTAAGTAGTTCTCTCGTGAAAAGCAGACAGACAGACAGACATTGGATCTATACTAATAAAAGGCAAAGCCTTCACTCACTCACTCACTCACTCACTCACTCACTCACTCACTCACTCACTCACTCACTCACTCATCACTAATTCTCCAACTTCCCGTGTAGGTAGAAGGCTGAAATTTGGCAGGCTCATTCCTTACAGCTTACTTACAAAAGTTGGGCAGGTTTCATTTCGAAATTCTACGCCTAATGGTCATAACTGGAAGGTATTTTTCTCCATTAACTGTAATGGAGTTGAGCTGGAATGACGTGGGGGGGCGAGTTTCGTGTGACATCATCACGCCTCCCACGTAATCACGTGAACTGATTGTCAACGCAGTGCGTAGAAAACCAGGAAGGCCTCCAAAAAGCGCTTAAGAAAACATGCATTATATAATTGAGAAGACAGCGAAAAACAATAAGAAGCGAGCGAGTGACATATACTACCATATTCATGAGTGCTGCTACCTCGAAAGAAAGCAAGGTGTAAACCTAAACTTTAAATTAAGTTCATAGACAGGCTACGCTGGCGTTTCACATGCCCACAGGTAATGCGGGATACAAGTTTAATGAGAGGACGCAGGATATAAACGAGAGTTTTGATCACTTTGTAACTAAGTTAAAATTGTAGGTGAAGGGGTGTGCTTATGCAAATTCCGAGAGACTGTGTTTGTGGGGGATTGACGGATAAGGCGGGTGGGGGAGTCACGTCATCATATCCCCTCCCATTTACCTCATTTCGCTCTGAGCTGAGCTCCGCGCCACCGTCTTCCGAAGCAACTTTGTCACACTGCCACCAAATACTCACAGAAAAATCCACAAGTTAATACACACGCTGTCTCTAGAGTTTCTCCACACTGAATCCTCCAGGCACTACTTACAAAAGGTCACATTGACAATCGTGTTACGTTATTTTTAAAATCTTTCCTTTTCTTAGCACAAGCACAGCTGAGAAGCTTCGATGCATGTGCTCCATAACGCGTTAAAAATAATGCATTTAATCACACTTTGCATTACAAGCAAAGGGAGCTTTTGTCAATGCATGATTTCCTGGTACACGATTACATTGATCAGCGCATCCCTATTCATTTTACCCTCGCACCACCTTAGTTTGAGAAGAAGTATGAAAAATATGAGGTTAACACAGAAAAACAGATCACCAATTCAAGCTTTATGAATAATCGATTAAGCCATCAATAATTGTTTTGGTAAAGCCATCCTCCTTCCATTTTATAATTTTTCCGCCATAGCCATGATTAAATGAACGGTAAATAAAGTAAGAGCAAAGCGAGGGTGACTTATTTAGGCAGGCATATATATGACAGCAACACTCATGACAATGTCAATCATGTTACGTTATTATTAAAATGTTTCCTTTTCTTTTCATTACTTCTTTAACACACTACTTCTCCGCTGAGGCGGGTATTTTGCTATATATATATATATGAATGACCTCCAAAGAGCGCTGAGACTTTTGATATCATGAACGTGTCTGCAAAAACTGGGTCTCCTGCCCAGCAAAAGTCGAGCAGCCAGCGCGCATAGCTGTGCCGGCCTTTGAGACGCTGACTGCGCTTCTGCCTTAAGTCAAAGTGAGCACTTTTAATTTTTTTCATCCTCCCCCTGCGCTATAGCCCAGACAAGTGCAAACACGGGACCCCTTTTCTACACCACGGCAAAATAATATTAAGGCGATTCACACTTTCTTTTGCACATTTACGATTATGAGGTTGTCAGCTCGGATTATGAAGACACGCATACGAGTGGAGGACTGACAGTGCCATCACAGCCGATTAATGGCGGGACGTCTCACCAGTCTACACAAGACCCACCGCGACTGTCCCCAAAAGGCGATCATAACGTCAGCGAACACATCTCTCTATACTATATAAAAGAAAAAGGCAACTTTCCTTTCTTTACACCTTTTTCCTTTTATCCCAAACCAAAGCCTTTCTCTCTTAACACTGCAGAGGACACAAAACTAATTTTCTTTAAATGCGGTAAGGCACATTACCAGAGGCACAAATTTGAGCGTTCACATAGAAAATGTAATTTCTATACCACAGCCGTCGTGTAGCGCCTTTCAAAAGGGATCTACTACCGAGAGATGATCCATATACATTTTAGCTGCTGTTAGTTACTTACCTGTTGTGTTACACAGTCTTTAAAATGTAGTTTACCTGAAACCACTCCAGTAGTGCTCAATGTACCTGTACTTCTTAAAACGTTAATGTTTTACTGTTTAATAACTTATAGACTATATTTTATTATTTTTCCCTTGCACTCAGTGACCAAAGCTATACACACACATATAGACACATACAAACATACACACAAGTATATGTATGTGTATATATATGTATGTATGTGTATATATATATATATATATATATACACACACACCCATCTACATTTTATATATATATATATATATATATATATATACACACACACACACACACACACACACACACATACATACACACATATATATAATATTGTGTGTGTGTACAGTGGTGTGAAAAACTATTTGCCCCTTCCTGATTTCTTATTCTTTTGCATGTTTGTCACACAAAATGTGATCATCAAACACATTTAACCGTTATATATAACACAAGTAAACACAAAATGCAGTTTTAAATGATGGTTTTATTATTTAGGGAGTATGTAATTTCCCTATACTGGTTGGGCCACCCTTAGCAGCAATAACTGCAATCAAGCGTTTGCGATACCTTGCAATAGTCTTTTACAGCTCTGGAGGAATTTTGCCCACTCATCTTTGCAGAATTGTTGTAATTCAGATTTGAGGGTTTTCTAGCATGAACCGCCTTTTAAGGTCATATAGCATCTCAATTGGATTCAGGTGACTTTGACTAGGCCACTCCAAAGTCTTCATGTTTCTTCAGCCATTCAGATGGATTTGCTGGTGTGTTTTGGGTCATACCCAAGATCGCTTCAGCTTGAGTTGACAAACAGATGGCCGGACATTCTCCTTATGATTTTTAGAATATCCATCTATGTGAAGCAGCAAAACAACCCCAGTCACACAACCACCACCATATTTTACTGTTGGTATGATGTTCTTTTTCTGAAATGCTGTGTGTTTACGCCAGATGTAACGGATATTTGCCTTCCAAAAAGTTCAACTTTTGTCAGTCCACAAGGTATTTTCCCAAAAGTCTTATCATTATCTTAGCAAAATTGACAGCCCTAATGTTCTTTTGCTTAACAGTGGTTTGTGTCTTGAAATCTGCCATGCAGGTCGTTTTTGCCCAGTCTCTTTCTGTGACCTTAATTGAGGCAAAGGCCTGCAGTAACCTCTCGGATGAGTCGCCTCTGCGCTCTTGGGGTAATTTTGGTCGGCCGGCCACTCCTGGGAAGGTTCACCACTGTTCCATGTTTTTGCCATTTGTGGATAATGGCTCTCACTTTTCGCTGGAGTCCCAAAGCAGCTTTATAACCTTTACCAGACGAAAAAACTTTGGATTTTTGTGTCTAGCTTTTGAGGTGCTTTTGGTCTACTTCTCTGTGTCAGGCAGCCAAATACACAAAACAATTACTTTGACAATCATGTTACAGTTAGGTTATTTTCAAAATGTTTCCTTTGGATTTTTTCTCTTAATAAAACCTTCTTTAACATTTTGTGTTTACTTGTGTTATATTTGACTAATGGTTAAACTGATGATCAGAAACATTTTGTGTGACAAACAAGCAATATATATATATATATATATATATATATATATATATATGTGTATATATATATATATATATATATAGATATAGATAGATAGCAGCTAGATAGACGCTGCCGCCAAATACACAAAACAATTACTTTGACAATCATGTTACGCTATCAAAATGATCGCTGCCAATATATATATATATATATATATATATATATATATTTATATATATAGATATATAGATATAGATAGATAGATAGAGATAGATATAGATAGATATAGATATGAGAACAACACTCATATCAATGACAAAACAATTACATTAACAATCATGTTACGTTATTTTTAAAATTTTTCCTTTTCTTTTTCGTACCTTCTTTAACACACTACTTCTCCGCTGCGAAGCGCGGGTATTCTGCTAGTTTTATATATATAAAGAGAGAGATGCTAGCTGTCCCCCACAGGCTCCGTCCATGCAGTAGTGAAACCGGAGAAACTTTAAAAAGTAATAAAAAAAATGTAATCATTGATATACAACATTTTTGGTTTTGCTATCAGGGGTGAGAATGTAGTTGTGATCTCTTTGCCAAAAATGTAAAACGTTGGTGAGGTATCTCTGTCCAAGAGGAAGGTCGGTGCGCCCCAACGTGAAATGTCACCACCGTATCTGATCGTGTTCAGCTCTGACGGGAGAGAGTTCCCCGCGTGAGAAGAAGAGCACGTGGCCATGATATCTCTGCCAATGAGCAGCTACCCTCTAAAACATATGTAGCTGTGATCTCTCTCTCTCAAAAATGACAAACGATACTTTACAATCTGTAGATGATAATGTCTGCTGAACAAACAGGTATCGCTAGCTAAATGGCTAGGCAGGGTACGCTGCAACACGTGGCGAGAGGTACAGCGACTCGAGGGGAGGTTGGCGCATGAGTGAGGAGGGTCCCACCCCACTGCGTGTCTCTCGGATTTGTGCAAATAAATCGCCGCCACAAGTGAACTATGATGCTTGGCGTGATGAGAGAAGTCACAAAATCAACTAGAATGTTCAAGCAAATTATAGAAAAAAAAAATCAGTCTAAATCCGTTAAGTAGTTCTCTCTCGAAAAACGGACAGACAGACAGACATTGGATTTTATGTATATGGAGATATATGGCATGCAGAGTGAAGAGAAGAGCAGACAGGCCTGCGTCTTGTGTCTTGTTGCTCACACAGTCCTTGAGCCTCAAACTGCAGTCTGCCCCTCAGATAGTCCATCATCCAGGACACCACAGGTTCATCCACCTTCATATCTCAGAGTTTACCTCTTAACACAAGGGTAAATTAAAGGTAAAGTTTGCACAGACATTAGGAATAACAGACACATGCAATACGCTAATGAGTGGTGTGGTAGACAGTAGGACTTTAGAGACCAACAAAACTCGACTTGATGTTTTTTTTTGGAGGAATTAAGTAGAGAGGACTGGCGAGCTTTGTTGGGCTGAATGGCATGCTCTCATCTAGAGTCTTCTAATGTCAGATGCCATTCTTTCGCTCCATTGTTGTGCCTTTTCAAATTTTTCTTATTTGTCACCATTAAACTGCAGTGGCATAGCTAGGGGCGGGCAGAGGGGATGGCACATTTTTGGGGGCGGCATTGTTGACCAAAACGGTTAGTACGATGCGTGTGTAAGCAGCAGGGTTCGGAAAAATATCACTCATGAATGAAAAAAGTTAAATTCTCTGATTATTGTCCACAAATGCTTCAAAAATCATTTTCAGACTGTCCTTCTGTGACGACATCAGACACAGCAGTTGAAATTTATGAGGCAATAACGCAAATAAACAGAAACATTACGCCGATAATAATTTCTAGGAAGATGAACACCTAATTTATAATTTCATTTCGTTATCAATCCGAATGCGTTATTTCTCTGCGCAGAAAACATCCCCACCAATCACTTGCACACTATACTGGTTCTTCTGGTTATTAACTCTTTGAGGGCTGAATATTTTTTCAAAAAAACTCAGTTTTCTGAAAAGCACGCAAAGCGATGGTTTCACACATAAGCCAACATTAACCGTCTGTTGCTATGTGGTGCGGCTGCTGTTGGCGTATGCTTGGCATCTCTGGCAGCAGTGGCTGCATGGCGGCACCTCGATGGTCTGCAGGAATGCGCGGTGGGCCAGCTGCCTGGATGTCTTCGCACAGCAGGTGAGTGGCGGTGGCACTGTGATGCAATATGGTTTGTACCTCTTGACGTCATAAGTGGTGGTCCTCCCAGGGAAACGCTGCTGTAGGCGCATCAGCTACACGAAAGTGTTCAGTGCCGCGATCAGATGATGCTGGTACCTCACTTTCATTTCTGATATCCATCTCCAGATCACTTGCATCAAACTCAGAGTCCAACAAGTCTATTCAGAGTCCTAGTCAATGAAATTACGTAAAACTTCCATGGAGTATTTTGCTTTGCACATTCGCTTTGGTCTCTCACCAGATGTCGGTGCCATTTTAGAGGCTGTTTGCTCTTCGCTACTCACGCACGCGTAGGGAATCGAGGTTCAATCAACAAAGCTACACTGTAAAAAAAAAAAATGTTACATTCACGGTAAAAAACTGGTAGCTGGGGTCGCCAGAATTTTCCCGTAAAAAAAGAAGGTGAGAATATTTTTAGGTCTACAGTATCATTTTGTAGTAAAAACTATTTGTTCTTTGCAAAGAATTCCAACAGAAGGAAATGTTTAACCATAACCAGAAATTCACGTTGTGTAATAAATATGACAATCAATAAACAATATGTATTCTCAGGGTCAAACCCCAGTACACAGTTTGCATCAGTAAAGTAACAACAACCAATAGCAAGCATGTACCATGCAATTATACACATTGAAAAAAATTCAATGTTTAAGAAGTTATGGCATGTTGTCTGGTGGGGAAGTAAAGTTTTCTTTTGTGGTGTATCGTGTCCTACTTATCGAATACGACCTACCATAAATCAGCTTCCATAACCTCAAAAAACATTCAGCACGCAGGGAAAAATAAGTCTGCTAACTTAAACTTTTTTTTCCCTGCTATTCAAAGGTATGCGGTTCACGAGGAACAATATTGTTAAAAAGGGGCGTGTCCTTATGCAAATATCGTAACCGGTTTTACTGAAACAGTGATTTACCGTTTTACATTTTATGGTTGTTTACCTTCGCTAGTTAAAATTAACAGATTTTTTCAGTGTAACTGTAATGCATCAATAAACGGTATTTAGCATATTTTGAAGGTAGAAAAATATCGATTTTACAGAACTTGGCTGTAAAAAATAATGAAATGTATTGTTTAAGATATACAGTACAGTGATCCCTCGCTATATCAAGCTTCGACTTTCGCGGCTTCATTTTTTTCTTATACACGCTTACGTCACTACGCATGCGCTTTCTGAGAACTTTTATCTAAGCCCTACGATGGCTCCTAAACTTGCTGCTTTTTCTAAGCCTTCTGACAATAAAACTAAGCGCCGGAGGAAGATGCTTACTATCCAGGAGAAGGTGAAACTCTTGGATATGATCAAAGATGGCAATACCCTACAAAAGCCTCCTCACGCTTATGAAAAGACAGCGCCAGCAACTGCCTATCAAGATGTTCTTCAGCCGCGCACCCAGACACCCACTGCCTACTCCTAGTACTCCTTCAGTGAAGACAACGAGGCACCTGCTGAAGATACTGCACCACCTCTGAAGACTCCCCTACTGAGGTCGTGCCTTCATAGGTTAGTGGTTGTGTGCAATTAAATGTACAGTACAATAATCTACTAGATAAAAGTGTTTGGGATTGTCCTTCCGTCCCGTGAGTGCAAAGCGTAGCGGTATTCCGCTTATCACAGACTTACTACTTGCGGCTTGAGGTACGAAGCGACGCGATGTGAGCAGAGTTCTGGTGCTCTCATTGTTCCCTTGCTTTTTGTGCGCGATGCGCTGGAAAAATAGACAAAACTATGTCTCTGGAAATAATTAATGTTGATGGAGTACAAATGCCTCACCGTGTAGTAAATATCAGGGGAGATGGTGCTTGCTTATTCTCATCTATAGCTTATTTAGTGCATGAAACTCCGTCTTTAGCGGTACAGATTCGGGCTGACATTGTACGACTTTGGACAGGCACTTGAGGGGATAAAAAAAAACGTAGGTTTTCGGGAGATGTTATGAATGGGCGCTTTGATGTTCTCATTCCATACACTTACATGCCTGATGTACACATGGAGCGCACAAAAATTGAGGATAAAAGTCGGTCGAGCCTTAAAAGGCGAGTGCGCCTAGTAATATGATATTTGTAACGTCTAATATGTCTTATTTTCTCTTTTTTTGTCTAATGTATTGGGTAATACGAGTGTAATGGTGACTAAAGGGTGTTATTTCATGTCTAGAGGGCTCTAATAATGTTAAAAAAACGTATTTAGAAGGTCGTAAACAGGTTTTCTATACTCTAACTGTGAAAATATTCGATTTATAAATAAAGAATCCTACTTCGCGAAAATTCATTTATCACGGTAGAGTCTGGAACGGATTAACCGCGATAAACGAGGGTTCACTGTACAGGTAATTTTCAGTAGAGCATAAGGTAGCTTTCCTTTTTTTCAGAAAAGGTCTTTTACTTTCACCATTTACAGTATTTTTACCGTTAAATTTACTGACATTTTGTACAGTGTATGTAACTTTATTTCTAGCAAACAGGGCCAAACTAAAATGTAAGGGCGCGTTTTGTTGCAGATTACAGCTGATTACCATCCTCTTCTCCTGAATTTTGACATAAATTGACATCAGCCCTGAAAGAGTTAAACTAATAATTAGAACACGGCTTATCAGTGCGTCTGCACTCTATTCTTGTCTAGTTGATGCTTATAAATAATCATATGTGAAAAATTATTGCTGTTTCTCTATATATGTATACAGTAATCGCTCCTCGATCGCGGGGGTTGCGTTCCAGACACCCCCAAAAAGCAGCTAGGTGAAAATCCGCGAAGTAGAAACCATATGTTTGTATGGTTATTTTTATATATTTTAAGCCCTTATAAACTCTCCCACACTGTTAACATTATTAGAGCCCTCTAGACATGAAATAACACCCTTTAGTCAAACGTTTAAACTGTGCTCCATGACAAGACAGAGATGACAGTTCTTTCTCACAATTAAAAGAAAGCAAACATATCTTATCTTCAAAGGAGCGCCGTCAGGAACAGAGAATGTCAGAGAGAGCGCTTGCAAAAAAAAGCAAACAATCCAAAAATCAATACATGCTTTTAAGTATACAGAAGCACCGTGATAAAGCGGCATTTTGTAGAGGAGCGTCCGTGTCCTCTGTGCAAACAGCCCCTCTGCTCACACCCCTCCGTCAGGCAGAGAGTGAGAAAGATAGAGAGAAGCAAACAAGCTCCGCGCGGGATGCATATCTTATAGCATTGAGGAGTTTTAGTTAATATGTAATACATGCTCTGATTGGGTAGCTTCTAAGCCATCCGCCAATAGCGTCCCTTGTTATGAAATCAACTGGGCAATCAAACTGAGGAAGCATGTAACCTAAATTAAAAGACCCATTGTCTGCAGAAATTGGCGAACCAGCGAAAAATCCATGATATATATTTAGATATGCTTACATTTAAAATCCGCAATAGAGTGAAACCGCGAAAGTCGAAGCGCGATATAGCGAGGGATTACTGTATACTGAAGCACCGCGATAAAGCGGCATTTTGTAGAGGAGCGTCCGTGTCCTCTGTGCAAACAGCCCCTCTGCTCACACTCTGTCAGGCAGAGAGAGTGAGAAAGATAGAGAGAAGCAAACAAGCACCGCACGGCGCGAGAAGCATATCTTATATCATTGAGGAGTTTTCGTTAATATGTAATACATGCTCTGATTGGGTAGCTTCTAAGCCAACCGCCAATAGCGTCCCTTGTATGAAATCAACTGGGCAATCAAACTGAGGAAGCGTGTAGCATAGATTAAGAGACCCATTGTCCGCAGAAAGCGGCGAACCAGCGAAAAATCTGTGATATATATTTAGATGTGCTTACATTTAAAATCCGCGATAGAGTGAAGCCGCGAAAGTCGAAGCGATATAGCGAGGGATTACTGTACATCTATGCAAAGTTTGCGTTAAGTTTTCTCAATACGTCATTTAAATTTTCTATTTAAATAGGTTAACATATTCAGATATGTTGGAGGGCAGCAAAGTAAAGCACCGCCCAGCTCTGAGCGGCACGAACTCAAGCCACGCCACTGTGAAACAGGTGGCACCAAGAATCTCCGTGCTGCTTAACAGTGACAACAGGTACATTTGTTCCTGATATTACTGTAAAATTAGGGTGCTCTTTTAATGTACTGGTTGAATGCAATCTGTTAAAGAGTGAAAGTCACCATCATAATGTATTTCCTCTAAAAATTGAGTCAACTTGTAGTTGGCACGTGGAACAGAAAATTCATTGCTGTCAATCAATTCATTCTTCTTACTAAGGGAAAATGGTTGGTTTACACTTATACAATCTTTAATTAGTTTAAAACAGGGGTCTCCAACCTTTTTTCCCCGAAGAGCAACTTTTACAAAATGAAAATGGCCGAGAGCTCCTCATGTTTTCTAACATTTATTCTCATAGCTTATTTAAACCGAAACAAACTGAATAAGCTTGTTTTGCCTGAACATTTACAAAATGTTGGTGTCCACAACTCACATTTTGCATTAAAACATCATAAAAAAAATATTTAGTTCACCTGCAGGTGCATTTTGTACGTCTGTATGCATTTTCTAGTTTATCTCACAACATTGAATTTAGACATGAATGCTGTCAAAACAAAGCAATGCAATTCCAAATCCACAAATATGACTTCTTCATTTGTCATTTTGCCACATGCCACTTTAGTCACAGGTCCAGTCGCATGTGTGATGTGGTGTTTAGTTGTCAGATGACTGGCACTGAGGTGTATGGAGGAGTGGAGCCACTCAGGTTCTCTCTTCTGGAGTCATTTAAATGTTCGTCTGTCAGTTGTGTTCTGAACTTTGATTTCATGACATTCACGTCAGACTCACAGAGGTATGGAGACCCAAACAAAGCAGACATTTTCAGAGCTGATTGATGAAGATTCTTATAGTTCTCTGGCTCTAATAAGCTCTAGAAATGCTGTTGAGACTTTAACTGCACATTATTTTGAAGGTTTACTAATATATAAAATCCAATGTCTCTCTGTCTGTTTGTCTGCTTTTCATGAGAGAACGACTTAACGGATTTAGATCGGGTTTATTTCTACAACTTTCTTGAACATTCCAGTCAATTTTGCGACTTCTCTCATTTCGCTATGTATCAGAGTTCGCTTGCAGTAGCAATTTATTTATGCGAATCCGAGAAACACACAGCGGGCCGAGGGGGGCGGGGCCTTCCTCACTCACGCGCCAGCTTCGGGCCGTGTGCCTTAACTCCGCTTAGCTAGCGAATGAGAGAACAAATGAATTCAACTTTGTTTGATATTTAAAATAAAGTGTTACTTAGGTCTTGATGAGTTTGATTCCGGATACAGTGGCGCCTTGGCTGCGAGCATATTCGTTCCAGAAACGTGCTTGTAATCCAAAGCATTCATATATCAAAGCAAATTTCCCCAATAAAAAATAATGGAAACTCAGATGATTCGTTCCACAACCCAAAAATATTCATATAAAGATGACTCATACAAAATATAAAGTTAAAATACAGAAAACAAATTTAACCGCACTTTGCATTTGAAAAGAATCGTGGCTGGTGTGAGGGAGATGAGAGAGGAGAGGAGGAGGATTATTGTGTAGGACGACTTTCACTCTAACTAACGGAATTGCTGATATCTGTTGGCTCACTGAAATCTTTTTCTTTTTTTGCGACTTTAACAAGGAAACCCATCCAATAATGGTTGATTTTGTGTCCTTTTGAGGATTACGCGGAAATGTGATATTGTATTGTCGTTAAACAGAGTTACCGCTCGCACCACTACAGCCTTATTGGACACAAAATCAAAAAATGCTTTACGCACACACACATGGTCACAATGCTATAATAAACAGTATACGCTCATATGGGTGTTGACTATACGAGTGAGTCACAGCACATGAAACCTAGCATGGTAGATGATTACCCACAATCCCGCATGCGAGAGAGAGAGAGAGAGAGAGAGAGAAGAACCATCGGCTCAGTTGTGATCACGTGACGCACGGCAGACAAAGCGTATATGTACAACTTGTATTGCAAGACCTCGCTCGTTTATCAAGTTAAAATTTATTAACAATTTTTGCTCGTCTTGCAAAACACTCACAAACCAAGGTTTTATTCTATTCTCTTAAGTGTGGGCTAGGGATCTGCACTGGCAATCAGAAGGTTGCCAGTTTGAATCCCGTAAATTGCCAAAAAGGGGCTCTGCTCTGTTGGGCCCTAGAGCAAGACCCTTAACCTGCAATTGCTCCGTCCTGGGTATGACGTTAATTTGCATCCATCCCTGCATGTAGGCCCTCCAACCTGCAGGGAAAAACTTGGGGTTAGGTGGCAGAATTGGCCCTCCAGCCACCATAAAAAACCTCCCACTGTTCCACTCCATCTGAACTAGTGTGGTGCTGAGGTATCACCCGTTGCATGGCTGCACTCGGGTCCTAATCTGGATCCTGAGTTGGTTTGTCGTGTGGCGGGTGCGTCAATGCACTGTATCAGTGTGTGCTCCTAACCTCACCTCTTAAATGTCTGCCACATTGAAAAGATAGATTGCTATTCAGATTGTGGATCGTGATTTTGTGTTAAAAGGATTGTGATGTGCCCTAATTTTTGGAAAGATCAGACCCCTTCAATTTTTCACTCTTTGTTATATTAATTTGACTAATCAAGTTATTCAGATTTTTGAACATTGTTGCAGGAAAACGAAATATCACATGGTCCTAAGTATTCAGACCCTTTGCTGTGACACTCATATATTTAACTCGGGTGCTTTCCATTTCTTCTGATCATCCTTGAGGTCACCTTCATTTGAGTCCAGCTGTGTCTGATTCTACTGATTGGACTTGATTAGGAAAGCCACACACCTGTCTATATAAGACCTTACAGCTCACAATGCATGTCAGAGCAAATGAGAATCATGAGGTCAAAGGAACTGCCTGAAGAGCTCAGAGACAGAATTGTGGCAAGGCACAGATCTGGCCAAGGTTACAAAAATTTCTGCTGCACTTAAGGTTCCCAAGAGCACGGTGGCCTCCATAATCCTTCAATGGAAGACGTTTGGGATGACCAGAACCCTTCCTAGAGCTGGCCGTCCGGCCAAGCTGAGCTACTGGGGGAGAAGAGCCTTGGTGAGAGAGGTAAAGAAGAACCCAAAGATCACTTTGGCTGAGCTCCAGAGATGCAGTCAGGAGATGGGAGAAAGTTGTAGAAAGTCAACCATCACTGCGGCCCTCCACCAGTCAGGGCTTTATGGCAGAGTGGCCTGTCGGAGGCCTCTCCTCAGTGCAAGACACATGACAGCCCACATGGAGTTTGCTAAAAGACACCTGAAGGATTCTGAGATGGTGAGAAATAAGATTCTCTGGTCTGATGAGACCAAGATAGAACTTTTTGGCCTTAATTCTAAGCGGTATGTGTGGAGACCACCAGGCACTGCTCATCACTTGTCCAATACAGTCCCCACAGTGAAGCATGGCGGTGGCAGCATCATGCTGTGGGGTGTTTTTCAGCTGCAGGGACAGGATGACTGGTTGCAATCGAGGGAAAGATGAATGCGGCCAAGTACAGGGATATCCTGGACAACAACCTTCTCCAGAGTGCTAAGGACCTCAGACTGGGCCGAAGGTTTACCTTCCAACAAGACAATGACCCTAAGCACACAGCTAACATAACGAAGGAGTGGCTTCACAACAACTCTGTGACTGTTCTTGAATGGCCCAGCCAGAGCCCTGACTTAAACCCAATTGAGCATCTCTGGAGAGACCTAAAAATGGCTGTCCACCAACGTTTACCATCCAACCTGAAAGAACTGGAGAGGATCTGCAAGGAGGAATGGCAGAGGATCCCCAAACCAAGGTGTGAAAAACTTGTTGCATCTTTCCCAAGAAGACTCCTGGCTGTATTAGCTCAAAAGGGGGCTTCTACTAAATACTGAGCAAAGGGTCTGAATACTTAGGACCAGGTGATATTTCAGTTTGTCTTTTTTAATAAATCTACAACAATTTCAAAAATTCTTTTTTCTGTCTGTCAATATGGGGTGCTGTGAGTACATTAATGAGGGAAAAAATTAATTTAAATGATTTTAGAAAATGGCTGCAATATAACAAAGAGTGAAAAATTGAAGGGGGTCTGAATAATTTCTGTACCCACTGTATGTAGGATTCATTAACCCTACTTGGAAAGGGGTTGAGAACTACCGGTAGCTCGCAAGTGACATGTTGGAGACCCCTGGTTTAAAATATCCACCATTTTATTTTTCGGGAACAGATCTGATGAGCAGGCTTTGCTAATGTGAATAAATTGTGGGCTTGTAAAGTGAAACAAACACCACATTAAGCAGGCAGGCACTGATGGGTTTGTTTCTCTCTTTGTGTACTTTACAGACATGAGCGGAGACTTTTTAATAATAAATTGAAACAAAGTGCTGCAGGGATGTGGTTAAAAGTGTTTAAGGCTCTTTGAAGCTAATTGCAGAAAAAGAAAATGAATTCATTGCCATATTAGAGTGTGAACACCAACGCTTTTCCTTGTGCCCTTGTGAACTTTTTTTCTCTTTTGCCACCTAGGAAAAGATGGCAAGTAAAGACGCTCCCTGAAGTCAACACTGTATTCTTTCCAAACTTGTGTAAGAATGAAAAACAGAAAGCTCATGAAGAGTTGGGGCACAGAAGTGATCCCCGCAAGATCTTAAATCGAAAATTTAGACAAAAAATAAACGTGAGTCAGGAAGTGACCGCCTCAAGATGGCAGACAGGCCGGTTTTAAGAGCTGGGAAGAGGAAGAAGAAACCTGAAAGTGACCTCACACAGTGAAAGGTCTGTCAATCATCCTTTTTGCAGAGGCAGAAGGAAAAGAGCTACTAAGTGACAGCGCCAACGCCAGGTTCAGAGTGAAATTACAGTCAGTTAAGCCCTCTAGTTATACCCTAATTGCAGAGTCACCCAGCATCACAGAACCTGATGGGCTTTTAATAATAATAACCATAAACATTATTGTATGGTGTATTTGTTAATGAGTATTGTGGAGAGGAGGGTGCTTTGTGCACTTATTTACTTTAATAAAGTCAAATTTTGGACTTTTATCTGGTGTCTAGCGTCTAGTCTGAGGGTTCAAGGGGACGACAGCGCCCCCTATCTGTCACAACACTAACAGAAGACATGAAGGAGAAGGGCTTGACTGGCAAGGAGGTGCAAAACCGAGCTAAAGGGAGAAGGTTAATTAAGCACATGGAAGCCATGGAAGTTATAGATGAAGAGGAAGAAAAAGAAAAAGAAGATCCTGTTGCCCTGTCTCACTTGCTCTTTTTTGGTATTTTGACCTTCACTAGCCTTTTTGACTCCGATTTCTCGCTTATTTTTCAGCTTCTGGTTATTTTGTACGCTCATAGATTGATGGGCAAAAAGGGCAAATTTATCCATTTAAAATAAAATGTGCATCACAGTAAATTGTGCAGAAAACAAAGACAACCTGGACACTATCTGAATCCACTGTATATTTTTTTCCTGGGATTGCCAGTGGTGTTGCACAGGGTGAATGCTCCACGATGCATATTAACAAGGCACAGTGCTGCTGGGAGAAGGTCTTCTGGGCCAAAAGTGGAGCTTTGTGGCAAGTCACATCAGCTCTGTGTCCACAGATGGAAAAATGAAGGTTTCCATGTAAACAACAACATTTATTTCTATAGCATGTTCTCATACAAATTATGTCGCTCAATGCTTTACAAGATGAAGAAAGAAAAAATAAAAATATAAAAATAAGATTAGGCAATACTAAGTAACATAGAATAAAGGAAGGTCCGATGGCCAGGAGGACAGAAAAAACAAAAAACAAACTCCAGAGGGCTGGAGAAAAAAAAAAAAATCTGCAGGGGTTCCAAGGCCACGAGACCACCAAGCCCCCCACTGGACCTTCTACCTCCCATAAATGATCTCAATCAGTCCTCATGGTTTTCAGGCTTTAAGTGAAAAAATGAGATGATGATGATGATGGTAATGTGGAAATCTAGCCTTCAATCCATCAATGGAGGGACTGCATGGTGCCCTGATCAGGTGGTGGGGGCGCTGATCACGACCACAGAAAACCTAAAAAAAAAAGAACAGCAGAGAAAGTAGGGGTTAGTAAGGATTGTGGATCCAGATAAAAATGATAATTCAATGCATATCCAGAATATCAGGGTCACACTAAAATGAAGCTGTGAGCAAGCCATGTTAACAAAACAGGTTGTTAGCAGTTTTTTAAAGTGCTCCACCGTATTAGCCTGGTGAATTTCTACTGGTCAGCTATTCCAGATTTTAGGTGGCTAACAGCAGAAGGCCGCCTCAACACTTCTTTTAGATTTAGCTCTTGGAATTCTAAGCAGACCCTCATTTGAAGATCTAATGTTACAATTTGGAGTGTAAAGCACAACCAGACCTACTGTGGGGGCTCGCTTATGTCTTGGGGCTGCTATTGCTGCATCTGGTCCAGGATGCCTTGAGTCTGTGCCTGATTAACCTTCTCCATACAACGCAGTCCTGCACCTCCTTACCAGTCAAACCCTTTTCCTTCCTATGTTCTTTTACTTCATCCATCCACCTGCACTTTGGCTTCCATTGCTATCTCTTCCACTGGACTTCCATTCCCATCAGTCTTTTGCCCACATCTTCATTGTCTTTCCTCATCACATGTCCATGCCACCTCAACTTACTTACCTGTCCTTTCTTAGATCTCTCTCCCACTTTTGATTGTCTCATTTCTTATTCTATACTCCACACGTCCATCTCTGCATTCTCATTTCTGCCACGTCCAACTTCATCTCCTGTGCTCCCTTGATGGCCCACCATGTCTCAGCTCCATACATCATTGCTGGTCTTACCACTGCCTTCCTTACCTATAAGCTTCGCTTTAATTCTTCGATCACACAACACTCCTGATGCCTTCTTCCAATTGTTCCATCCACACTGCACTCTATGGGTTATCTCTGCATCTAATTTTCCGTCATCAGCTAGCCCTGATCCTAGATGTTGAATTCAATTCACTCTTTTGAGTAGTTCTCCCTGGAGGCTAACTTCTGAATCCTGATCATCATCAAACCTCCAGATATTCTGTTTTCTTCTTCCTACTTATCTTCAATCCTCTGGCCTTCTCATTCTTCCAGCGTCTTCTCCACTTCCTCTTTTCTGGTGCTACACAACACAATGACATCAGCAAAAAAATCTGCACCACAGTGATTGGTCTTTAATCCCATGACACAATACATCCACATTTTGCTTCCGGAAAGTTTTTAGGTGGATCTAATGGATTTTGGTCTGCCAATCACAAAAATTTCTTTATAATTTTCCTGTCATGTTGTAACAATCACACTCGTGCTGGGATAGCAGCAAGTTATCTCACCCACCATGCTGGAGTGAAGTCCGGACTTGGACACCTCGAACGATACTCACCCTTCAATCTCTTATCCGGCCTCCACTCGACTGACAAAAACAGATAAATGAATTAAGATAAAGGCTAAGGAATATATTAGAAAAAAGATGAAATATTACACATGCATGCTGTAGATGCCACATGGGTTGGACTGGCATTGCAGCCAGAAGAGGGGATGGTTCCTTACCCAGACAGGAGGCTCCTAGAAGGCAGACAGGCATCCTTTAAGCCAGTGTTTCTCATGGAGTGGCACCGGCTCGCAGATATTATGTCCCTCTCAGACTTTATGGAGTGCATGCCCCTTGGCGTCTGGAGCGCGTGCCACTTAACCTTCACAAACAATACCCCTAATGGATTGACCAGTTCAGGATGTACTGAGTTTTTTGGTGTGGGCATTCTGTTTAGCACCTGGCAACATGATGCCCATACCTAACTCTGCCACTGATATACAATTTTACAAGTGCGCTTAATCCTGAGCAAGGCTATGGGGAGCTGAAGCGTATACCAGCAAGCATTGGGCCCATGGCAGGAACAATCCCTGGACAGAGCACCAGTCATAAACACACACACCACACACACTGTAGCGTAACCAATCCACCGAACTGGCATATCTTTGGACTGTGGGAGGAAACTGGAGCACCCCAAGAGAAAACCCACACAAACTGGGAGAGAACACTTGGCTCTTTAAAAAGCAAGGGGTGGGTGGTTAACCTTTCCTTTGTGGAGCATTTTGAAAAGTAATTAAACATTTTGAAGCCAAAGTGCTATTTGGTCAGGTGGATCCCAAAGGACAAAACTCACACAGATACACAGAGAACATACAATCTCCAGGCAGGGAGGCCCAGGACAAGAACCCTTAACCCCTTGTTGTGTACATTTATTTACAATTATATAAAAAAAGAAATTATTTGTGTTTTTGCCGTCAAGCAGATACTAAATTAAGGAGAAGGGTCTAGCTGCTGCTTGCAATACCTATGACATAGATCAGGTAATTGTGACAGGTGTCTGGTCACGCTTAAAGGTAATCTAACCTAGACACCATTAAAATATCCGACTACGCCACCCAGTTTTATTAAGACACTGGGAACTCTGGAAATGTACCGATAATAACACACAGGCTTGTTTAAATTGGCCGGTGAGTAAACACACGATGAAAGACACAACAGTAATTTGAGGAAAAGCAACACTAACTTCTATTACACAAGACAATATAAAGTACATTTAAAAGATAAGCAAACATAACAAAATCTTAACAATATCAAGAATGAATTTCCTTTTTTTTTAAAAGGAAAACACACAGTCCACACTCTAAAAGTCCGTCAAAAACAAGAATTGGAGGATACAACCTTTAGTGGTGCAGAGTCCAGTTTGTGCACTGTTAACCCAACAATTAACCGTCCAACTGTCCACCGATGCAGTCTGTTCACCGGACATTCGTTTCCCAACAAAAGTTTTATCAAAATCGTGGAATCCCTGTCAGCGTCTCTTTGTCGTTCCTTTTTTTCCACTCTGGGCTCCTTGTGTTGCTGTGACCTCATTTTCATTTTTTTCATTTTTATTACTATTTAATTTAATATTGTTTCTTTGTATCAGTATACTGCTGCTGGATTATGTGAATTTCCCCTTGGGATTAATAAAGTATCTATCTATCTATCTATTTATCTACCTCGGCACGCCTCATTTCTCGTATGCCAGCTTTGCTCAGTCCTTTCATGCGGCTTCCCACTCTCTTGCTGGACCCACAACTGGCATCTCCTTGTGGAGCTGTCTCTTCCTCCCTGGAAGTAAGTGTTGCCGTCCTTGTGCCTCACGTCGTGCCAGCCATGTACCCTTGTCTGCCTGTGAGCCCCTGTGCTCTGTCCGAGTGTCTTGGCAGCGTTCTCAGTGGACTGTCCCTCTCTTGCCTTCTCCTGCTCAGATCATTCCCTGCCATTATCAGTTCTGGACATTCGGATTAAACAATGACACATCTAAATTTCCTGGGTTTAACAATAATGAAAACAGATCTGCTGATTAGAAGCCAATATTGTCAAACATGTTAATTTCCAAGTCATGTAAATACAGACATCCTCCAAGGAAGGAGCAATTCTGTTATCACAACTTGTTATTGTTTGTAATGTCAAACTTCAAAGCGGTGACTCTTTTGCAATACAGCAAATACCTACATCCTGCAGACAGCCTTTTAACTTCTCACCCCCAGTCCCAACAATGGGTGCCTAATGGAACCACCCAGTGTACAAAAAAAATGCCCCCCTCTGACATAATGCTCACAATGTTAGTCACAATACGATACGCCCTTTGACTGAGATAACGCTCCTATGACCCTAATCTTAACCATAGTGTAAGGGGGCCCTAACACTAATCATAGTCTGATATGATGGGTGTTACGTGACTGACGTTGAGGGTGTTTCGTGATGTTGGGGCATTACAATGACTGACCTCATAGGTACTGCGGTCTGCAATTACACTTTGTTGAAATGAAGTGGAGATTGTTAATTTGAATATAGCAAACAATAAGCTGGTACGTATTTTTATCTTACCACAACTTACCTCAAGTTTGGACAATCTCTAAATTAGTAGCCAAACTCCATGTGCATGGCCACGCCAACACTTCGCTTCCATCAGGCAGATTTAGTTTCCACCATGACTGCTAGATGGCGTGGCCATCTACTATGAGCTTTGTTGGGCTGAATGGCCTGTTCTCGTCTAGAGTGTTCTAATGTGACCAATACGATCCTTGGTACACATCGAATACGCATCAACTGGTGTTGGCGGGATACATACGCCACCTCAGCTGCATTCAGGCTGGAAGCAGTTTAAAGCAATTTTGAAACAATCATCTACAAGGGGTTAATAAGGTCTCCTTAATAAGAGGCAGCAAGTCTACCATGGTGCCACCTTGCCACCCAATATAAGTATAAAATGGTATAATCAGAGAGACTTGTCAGGTTAAGTAACTAGAGTGGTTTGCTCTCCTGCTTTAAGATTAAAACACACACATAGGGATCACTTTTTGATGCCAGTTATCCTGCAATATTCCACACAGGACTCCTTCCACATAAGTATGTATAAGTCAGTCAGTCTTAGTACTCTGCATAGGGGCTCAGTCATCATTACTGACTACAGGTGCCAGTCATAAATTAGAATATCATGACAAAGTTGATTTATTTCAGTAATTCCATTCAAAAAGTGAAACTTGTATATTAGATTCATTCATTACACACAGACTGATGTATTTCAAATGTTTATTTCTTTTAATTTTGATGATTATAACTGACAACTAATAAAAGTCCCAAATTCAGTATCTCAGAAAATTAGAATATCAATTAAGACCAATGCAAAAAAAGGATTTTTAGAAATGTTGGCCAAATGAAAGGTATGAGCATGTACAGCACTCAATATTTAGTTGGGGCTCCTTTGGCATGGATTACTGCAGCAATGCGGCGTGGCATGGAGTCGATCAGTCTGTGGCACTGCTCAGGTGTTATGAGAGCCCATGTTGCTCTGATAGTGGCCTTCAGCTCTTCTGAATTGTTGGGTCTGGCGTATTGCATCTTCCTCTTCACAATAACCCATAGATTTTTTATGGGGTTAAGGTCAGGCGAGTTTGCTGGCCAATCAAGAACAGGGATACCATGGTCCTTAAACCAGGTACTGGTAGCTTTGGCACTGTGTGCAGGTGCCAGGTCCTGTTGGAAAATGAAATCTGCATCTCCATAAAGTTCGTCAGCAGCAGGAAGCATGAAGTGCTCTAAAACTTCCTGGTAGACGGCTGCGTTGACCTTGGACCTCAGAAAACACAATGGACCAACACCAGCAGATGACATGGCACCCCAAACCATCACTGACTGTGGAAACTTTACACTGGACCTCAAGCAACGTGGATTCTGTGCCTCTCCTCTCTTCCTCCAGACTCTGGGACCTTGATTTCCAAAGGAAATGCAAAATTTACTTTCATCAGAGGACATAACTTTGGACCACTCAGCAGCAGTCCAATCGAGACGCTTCTGACGCTGTCTCTTGTTCAAGAGTGGCTTGACACAAGGAATGCGACAGCTGAAGCCCATGTCTTGCATACATCTGTGCCTGGTGGTTCTTGAAGCACTGACTCCAGCTGCAGTCCACTCTTTGTGAATCTCCCACACAGTTTTGTTTCACAATCCTCTCCAGGGTATAAGCGGTTATCCCTATTGCTTGTACACTTTTTTCTACCACATCTTGTCCTTCCCTTCGCCTCTCTATTAATGTGCTTGGACACAGAGCTCTGTGAACAGCCAGCCTCTTTAGCAATGACCTTTTGTGTCTTGCCCTCCTTGTGCAAGGTGTCAATGGTCGTCTTCTGGACAACTGTCAAGTCAGCAGTCTTCCCCATGATTGTGTAGCCTACAGAACTAGACTGAGAGACCATTTAAAGGCTTCTGCAGGTGTTTTGAGTTAATTAGCTGATTAGAGTGTGGCACCAGGTGTCTTCAATATTGAACCTTCTCACAATATTCTAATTTTCCGAGATACTGAATTTGGGACTTTCATTAGTTGTCAGTTATAATCATCAAAATTAAAAGAAATAAACATTTGAAATACATCAGTCTGTGTGTAATGAATGAATCTAATATACGAGTTTCACTTTCTGAATGGAATTACTGAAATAGATCAATTTTGTCATGATATTCTAATTTTACGACCGGTAACTGTGTGCAGAGGGTGCAGACCTATAAATACCTGGGAGTGCAGCTGGATGATAAATTGGACTGGACTGCCAATACTGATGATCTGTGTAAGAGAGGTCAGAGCCGACTATACTTCCTTAGAAGACTGGCGTCTTTCAACATCTGCAATAAGATGCTGCAGATGTTCTATCAGACGGTTGTGATGAGCTCCCTCTTCTATGTGGTGGTGTGCTGGGGAGGCAGCATAAAGAAGAGGGACGCCTCACGCCTGGACAAACTGGTGAGGAAGGCAGGCTCTATTGTAGGCACAGTTTGACATCCATGGCAGAGCGACGGGTGCTGAGCAGACTCCAGTCAATCATGGAGAATCCACTGCATCCACTGAACAGGATCATCTCCAGACAGAGGAGCAGCTTCAGCGACAGACTGCTGTCACCGTCCTGCTCCACTGACAGACTGAGGATACCCCACACTACGCGACTCTTCAGTTCCACTATACGGTAAACGTTAACATTATACAAAATTATTGTCTGTCTGTTATACCTTCATTGTTATCACTCTTTAATTTAATATTGTTCTTTATCAGTATGCTGCTGCTGGAGTATGTGCATTTCCCCTTGGGATTAATAAAGTATCTATCTATTTGTCTATTTATGTATATGTCTATTATACAGTACCTTTCTTATCTATCTACCTATCTATTTGCGGGAGACGGAAGTGCCAATGAATCTGTAGGAGTTGTTGTTGCAGAGCCCTTTTTCGATTACTGGTATTGTTGATGGTGATTGTGTGTTATTGTTTGTCCTCTTTGGTTCTGTAAAGGTAGAGAGAGAGATATCAGTACCAGAATTCAACCCCCCGTCGAACAATATATGACTCACCTCCGGGCGTGTTGACCACCTCTTAAGCACATGTGAGTGACAATGGATTTCAGGGGGTCTGTGAATGTGAGATAAAAATGAACATTTCTGTTCACTATACAGGCTGGTACTGTAGATTTAGAGCAGATGTAGTAGTAGCAGTAATGGTAGCAGAAAACTTAGTAGTAGTAGATATGTTTTAATTTGCATAAGAGGATTGTATTTCATAATTCTAATGAGTGGCCATTACTTTTTTCATAAAAAAGGATTGCTTAGCTTAAAGTTTAATAATATAGGCTGGGGCATTAAGATCTTCCACATTTTGAAGGGTGTGACAGATAGGGGGCAGTATCGCTCCCTTGGATCCCTGTCCAAGACACCAGGTAAAAGTCCAAAAGTTCACTTTATTTTTATTGCACAGTGCACGAAGCACCCTCCTCTCCACTATACTCATAAATAAACCAATCACTATAATAACAAACTCTCCACCACTCCCAGACGCGTTGCCCTCCTACCACCCAGCTCAGCTCAACGCTCTGGTGTCTCTCTCAGTCTTTTATAGTCCTTGTCCCGGAAGTGTTTTGCCCTCTCTGTCCATGTGACTAGGAACACTTCCAGGTCAGATAAAAATCCTTTTTCTTTACCCCGGAAGCATGTCATTCCCCTTGTCCATATGTACTTCCGGGGCGTAGGGAGAATAGTCACTGCTCCTCCCTGCAGTGCCTTCCAGTGGCCCTCATGGTATCCAGCAGGGCTGTAAAGGAAAATTCCAACGTCCATAATTCCCTGCTGGCATTCGAGGCACCTCCATGCTGCAGGGAGGGCTCCACCTGGCGCCGTGAGCGTATTGGCCATCTATCACAGTACTTTCCCCAAGCGAAGAATCGAGATTCTGAGCGGCCAGTCCCGTGAGGGATGTCTTCCTCCAGGAGGATATTCCAGTTGGACATTCGTCATTCCGTGTGGGGGTAACATCATAATAGTGAGACACTTCATCCCCCCTTCTCCAAGGACAATTTCTGTAGACATGGCCCGACCGTCGGCAATTATAACACTGCCTCCTTCCTCCTGCTACTCTCCCTCTGCGGAACTGAAAACTGTTGGGAAATGCTGGCTCCGCCCCTTTCCCCGCTGGAGAGAATTCCAGTGCCGCCTTTGTGCTCTCAACTCCCTTTACTGCTTTGTTAGGAGACCCCGGTTTCTCTTTTGGGATCTCCTTCTTAGTCTGGGGTTTGTCCACAGTTTGGGTCTCTCTATTAGTTAAAGAGAGCCCTTTTCCTGTTTGAACCCCTTTTGATTTATAAACAACCGGTGGCGGCATCTTTAGATCCACATCGTTCCAGAAGACAGCACTATCCAGCTGCTCCGGTTCGATCGGGTCTTCCACCGTCCACTTGGTCATAGTTTCCAACTCCCTTGCAGGGTTTCCAGGGGATTGGCACCCGCTACTGATTAATTGCGGGCCCGGTTCACTCTGTGACCCTCTTTTATATATGATACGGGTCTCGCTTACCTGTACCACCGAATTTTTTAATACTGGAAGCTAGCTACCCAATCGCCTCAGGTACTCTTCGACCTTCTTTATTGGCGCTTCGGCTGTCGCTCCCAGGTCTCCGACTATCTTCTTGATTGCAGTTATCATCTGTAAAATACCTCGTACGGGCTCAGTCAGTTTCTCGAGTTCCCGTACGTCAAAAGAGTTAATTAATTCGTCTGGAGGCAGGCTTAAAATCTCACTCGCCTTACCTTCCGGCCGGGAGCCAATGAGCACGTTTCTTCCAGACAAGTGCTCTGACGGGTCTCGCGGAGGCTTCTGGGAATTGGAGTTCTTTATGTTGGAGGACGGGGTCGCCTTCTTCAGCAGACTGCAGTCTGTCTTTATTACATTTTCGGCAGACCGATCAGCCATTTCCCAGCCCTCCTTACCTTCTTGTGGGTCGAGCAGTGCTTCACTCGCCTCCTCCTTCCCCTTCGGAATGTCCGAGTCCGTCTGTTCATGGGCACAGGTGTAAGCAGTAGGACGTGGACCTCCCCCTTCCCGCAATGCTTCGAGTTATGTCACATGTCCCTCATAGGCAGCCGACATGCGGAAGTCCCTCTGGCTCGTCTGCTGGACCGAGAATGTAGCCCCTTCATCAGGTTTGTTGTCTGCATCCCGCAGGACCTCCAGAGGATCTGCCTTGAGGTATGTGCACGGAACAAAGTAGGATATTTTAAAGATGTTAGTAATAGAATCCCCAGCACATACCTCGTGGTAGTTGTCCTCCTCCGAAGACCTTTTCCCGACTCGTGCAGCCACTCTTCAGCTCATCCCGAGTGTCCCCTCTGACGAGCACGGAACCTCCACTGACGCTGTTGCTCTGCTTACCCCTCTTCTTTCCCATAATGGACTTGGTAAACGTGGGTTCTGGCGATGTTGTTGTGTGACCTGACGCTGTCGTCTTAGGGTTCTGTCCACAGTAAATTTTTTCCAGGTCCTCTGCCAAACTGACGGCCAGAGAATCCTGCCGGCTAAGCTACTGTGACAGATAGGGGGCAGTATTGCTCCCTTGAACCCTTGTCCAAGACTCCAGACACCAGATAAAAGTCCAAAAGTATGGCTTTTTATTAATCAACAGTGCACAAAGCACCTTCTCCTCCATAATACTCATATAACAAACCAATAATCACTACAATAATACAATCCTCCACTCCCAGACGCGTTGCCCTCCTACCACCCAGCTCAGCTCGCCGTCTGGGAGCTCCCACAGTCCTTTTATATTCCCTGACCCTTAAGTGTTCCACTCCCCAGTTCATGTGATCCTTATCACTTCCGGGTCAGATAAAAAGTCCTTTTCTTCATCCCGGAAGTACATCACTTCTGCTGTCGCTCTGCCTATGACGCACTTCCGGGTTATAGGGCACATATGACTCTCTATGCCTCCCTGCAGCGTCCTCTGTTGGCCCCTGGGGTATCCAGCAGGTTTGTAGGGGAAAACTCCAAAGTCCATGCTTCCCTGCTGGTATCCGGGGCACCTCCATGCTGCAGGGAGAGCTCCATCTTGCGGCCTGGGGGTATTGGCCATGATGACAAGCCGGCCATAGACCACAAGGGGCATAAAAAATGAACAAAGCTATCTAAAAAAATGTATATATTTCTGAAAAGTACATAAAAACAAAGTTTTAATGGGTTTTAAAAATCATATCAGACAACGACGGCCGTCGTTGGCACTACATTGCTGAAGACATTCCTGGAAGTTCTCCATCACTCTCCGGGTCATCTCAGATGGAACGGCGTCGATTTCTTGTCTGGTCCTTTCCTTCAAATCCTCATGATCTCCGTCAGTTAATTCTTGAGCCAACATCATTTTGTAAGGATGCAGTTCTAAATCGGCATGCAGAATACTCCTCAGACTCCGACTTGATATCCCCAGTGCTATTGGGATACGTTACGAGTGGAACTCCTCGGCGATTGCTGAATGGATGCTCTTATTGCTTCTACATTTTCTGGCGTTCTAACGGTCCTAGGTCTGCCAGGTGATTTTCTTTTCAGTGTGGACCCAGGTGCCCGAAGGTTAGAAATCCATAGCAAAATCGTTTTCCGATCTGGTACTGATGCATTTCGCCGTGTGTATGGAAAGCTCTCACAGAACAGTTCTTCTCATATTACGCTTGAACAACAAAGCCCCGATGTTCACCGGTCCAACTCACGATGGGTACTGAAAAACGGTAGCGCTTAACCTACTGTATGAGACCACCTACCCCACACCTCTCTACCCTCACTATAGCCCGCACAGTTCTCCCTCGAAATGTGACAGATCTTTATGCCCAACCCTGTACTTTATGTATGTCATATATGTATGAGACAATCAAATCTCGACAAATAAAGTTTATTCTAATCATCCATCCATCCATCATCCAACCCGCTATATCCTAACACAGGATCACGGTGGTCTGCTGGAGCCAATCCCAGCCAACACAGGGCACGAGGCAGGAACAAACCCCGGACAGGCTGCCAGCCCACCGCAGGGCACACACACACACACCCCCCCACACACCAAGCACACACACTAGGGACAATTTAGGATCACCAATGATCCTAACCTGCATGTCTTTAGACTGTGGGAGGAAAACCATGCAGACATGGGGAGGACATGCAAACTCCATGCAGGGAGGACCCGGGAAGCGAACCCAGGTCTCCTTACGGTGAGGCAGCAGTGCTACCCACTGTGCCACCGTGCCGCCCCACATTCTAATCATTGCATGTAAAGTTGTGTTTATGTGAATATTTCTGGGGAAAGGAGATCCAGAGCTTTCATAAGATTCTTAATGGGGTCCGTGACTCAAAAAAGGTTAAGAATACAGAAAAGAATGTACAGTAAGAAAGAGAAAAACGTCCAACGTGAATTGCCTCTGTAATTAAATTGCTTTTAAGGGTCCTGTAAATGCAGGTCATCCTGGTTTATTTGAGCAAAAATGTTAACTTAATATAAGGTGTCTACAGTTATAAAAACTGAAGATTTTCCACTGAAGGACAACCTGAACTTAATTTTTTTAATTAGTTTGAAGGTGGGATTTGTGTGAAATAATTTTGAAAGATCAACACTTTCTATGTAATAATATTTACTGAACATATGTGACATGTTATTTCTACATGTAAGGTAACAAGAACGGTTCCACTGAAGCAAATTAAAATGTGAGGAGTCATACAGATACATAAAAAAAGAAAAGAAAAAATAAGCACAACATAACAAGGCCCTAAACTACATTAATAAGAGGGAAAAAAAAAAAGCAAACCACCTTTCGGGTGAATTATGACTTCACATGTTTATATGAAGCCTCCCACAAAGTAAACAGTTTGTGATCAGAAGACATCCATCATCACCCTTCATGAGGCTGAAGTCTCCTGGAGATTACCCATCACCTAACAGCAAAGTATCAAAACCCATCTGATGGAAACTTGACACTTTTAGCTATCAAAAAAAAAAAAAAAAGCCAAAAAGAGAAAAGGGAAAATACAAGACAGAGAAAATGGAATGAGTGTTGGGAAACATAGAGCTGAGCACTTCTTCAAGGGTCCGGGTTGATCACAGTTCCTTGGCAAATGTCCAGATGTCAGCATCTGCCAATAAATGCTCTTTGATAAAGATCAAGCTGATGGGTCACCCAGCAACAATGAAAAGAGTTTTTGAAGAACACAACAAGAAGACTCCAGTGGGCTGGAACAGGAAGCATCGTTAGTACTGCACAGCAAAGAGCCGCGGTCCACTGTCCTTATTAATAAGACAAACTCCACAAAGGTCACAAAGATCAAAACTCGGAGGACGGCGAGGGCAGCAAAAGTTAGCAGCAAAGGCAGAACTTTGTAGCCAATATAATTATCTAGATTTGGTAAAGGGAATAACAATGAAAAATAATCGAGAGTGTTGGAATTTTGGGTTTGACAAATGTTAACATTTCAAAACTGACAACAATGCTGATCTGCATTCTTTACTAGACAAATGGATAGACAGGCGTTACTGTCACATATATCTATGTATGCATCGATTTGTCGATTGTTTATATAGTGCCTTTCACGTCTATCTATCTATCTATTGATCTATCTGTCTATCTATGCATAGGGTATAAAATTCTGGTGCATGAAGCTTGTAATTTTAACAGAAAAATCTGAGCTGCTTTTGTTTGCTAGGCAGACAGGCAGGAGGGCAGATAGATAGATAGATAGATAGATAGATAGATAGATAGATAGATAGATAGATAGATAGATAGATAGATAGATAGATATGAAAGGCACTATATGATAGATAGATAGATAGATAGATAGATAGATAGATAGATAGATAGATAGATAGATAGATAGATAGATAGATAGATAGATAAAGGCACTATATGATAGATAGATAGAGATAGATAGATAGATAGATAGATAGATAGATAGATAGATAGATAGATATGAAAGGCACTATATGATAGATAGATAGATAGATAGATAGATAGATAGATAATGAAAGGCACTATATGATAGATAGATAGATAGATAGATAGATAGATAGATAGATAGATATGATAGATAGGACTAGATATAGATAGATAGATAGATAGATAGATAGATAGATAGATAGATAGATAGATAGATAGATAGATAGATAGATAGACAGATCTCGCAAACCGGCTTTTAAGGAAACGCCTCTTCTCTTCCACCCTCAGCCCAAATGACAAAGCCAGCTGATGCCACTTTACTCTTCTGCCCCATGGGTTATCTAAAGAACAGAAGCACTGAAAGATTCAAAGAAGCACACAGCTCCTAGTGATCCACAGAGGAAATACTAGGAAAAAAGGCAGCCCCAGATCAGCAACATCCACAGTTCCTTCTGTTGCTTGACTTTTATTTCATTGTACTTGTGTCTGTTATGTAGTGCCTTTCATGTCCATCTATTACCTGTATATTGTGCCTTTCATGCGTATCTGTTATATAGTGCCTCTCATCTATCTAGTTAGCTATTATATAGTGCCTTTCATCTATCTATCTATCTTATCATATAATGCCTTTCTCATCTTTCTATTGAGAATGCAAATAAAAACTAATCTGCAGCATCCAACTTGCAAGTTTAACAAACATCACATTTCAAAACAGACAACAATGTTGATCTGCATTGTTGTTTCCACAATAACATATTGTAAATGTGCTGCAAAGATTCATAGCCTCAGCTTAACCATAAATTGAAGAGTAAATGAATTAATTGCAATTTTGTTTCATTCTGATTTATACAAGTTGGTTTTATTCCTGCTATTGCCAGTCTTCGTGCAGTTAATGTCTACTTTGTTTGGCATAGCCCTTTATCTCATCTAGACACTCGCCACCTTTCTTCACAAGCCCAATGTAGTTTAATGGGGTTAATTTCTTTGCTATCATGTCAGATACAATTAGATATGTTCTGCTTTTATTTAGGTTGGCACCGAGGCACAGCAGTTATAGCTGCTGCTTGGCAGTCCCTGGAGAATGAGTTCAAATCATATCTGTCCGTTGTCTGTATGGAGTTTTCAATTTCTCCCAGGGTCTGCACTGACTTTTTTCCAGATACTCCTTTCCTACATCTCAAAGATGTCCCTACTTAGTTACTTTACAGCATTTAATAATAGTAATTCTTTGCATTTATTATAGCACTTTTCTCACTACTCAAAGTGTTTGGTAAGAGGGGAGCTTCAACCACAAATAATGTGTAGCATCCAACTGGATGATGTGATGGCAGCCATTCTGAGAAGTATCCAGCTACAGTCAGGACAGTTTTAGGACAATCCGAGGACTTCAGACACTATGAGGCACAGAACCTCCTTATATTCGTGTGAAAAACACAACAACATTTATTTTTTATCTCTTGTGTAACTGAACAATGACATAATTTACAAACTGGGTTCAGTAGACATTTTAATGCGATTTGTTGCTTTACATAGAAAACTGAATGATTTTTTCACACAAAAAAGTTACATTGACTTATGAAATAAAATATACATATCTTTATTTATAATACGCTACTGTGGCTGTCTGTTTGTCTGTCCAGGATTTTAAATCACCCGTACCTCACAAACCGTGTAAACTATTGACCTGAAATTTGGTACACAAATACTACGTGACGTCTATTGTCCGCTATCGGGGTGATTATTGACCTCCAAGGTTATTCCTCTTTTTATTTTTATTTTATTGTAGAATCAACTCACAGCAGCAGCCAGCAGGGCGGCCATGCAGCGCAAGCACACGGGTGACGTTCTCATCCCTTCGCCGTCACTTCACCTACCTCTTAATATCTTAAATCATTCTTGAGGCAGGCTGAAGACTTAAGTGCCAGCTTAAGTGAAAAATTAAACAAAACGTACTAAGTAATTGCAACACAAACACTGCCTTAATCAGTTTTAACGTGACAAGATGCAGACGAAAGAAGCGAAGACTTGGGCCACTAGGGTGGTGAAAAGAAGAGCTGCTCAGGAAGGAACAAGTGCATCAAGTTCTGAGCAAACGAATGATCAACGTGCAGAGAAAGAGCAGGAAAACTAGGAATGCTCAAGTCAAGTGTAATTACTGCACGTTATTATGCAGTGCGCCATTACTGGTCTCTCTATTATAAAAAAAAACCCTGGTAGGAAGACTAGGAAGATGAGACGTGATCTTCTCGGAAGACAATCTGACGTCCCGTGACAGACACTAAAACATCATGTGAGACAAGGCAGTGAGACAACATTTAAAACAAGTTCACGGACATCTAACCAAGCAGTTGTTGGAATGCTTTTGGCAGACATGCTTCATGTGCTCCCAGCTCTTAAAACAACGATAAGCGACAAGCAGAACAGGCAGCTCGCCAGCAGCAGAGAGCCAGCAGATGATCCGACCGCTTCTCCTTAGTGTGCGTTCAGCCTCAACACCCCCTTCACAACGCCAGGGGCAGAGATGTGAAGTGACAAAAGGACAGCTGCTGTACATGCTTTTAAATGATCGAAAGCAGTGCGACAAACAGAACATGCAGCTCGCCAGCAGCAGCAGCTGAAAGACAGCAGATGATCCGACCGCTTCTCCTTAGTGTGCGTTCATCCTCAACACCCAGGGCAGAGATGTGAAGTGTTAAAAAGACTGCTGTTGTACGTGCTTTGAAATGATCGACGCGCAGTGCGATAAGCAGAACATGCAGCTTGCCAGCAGCAGAGAGCCAGCAGATGATCCGACCGCTTCTCCTTAGTGCGCGTTCAGCCCCAACACCCCCCACACTTTCACAATGCCAATGGCAGAGATGTGAAGTGACAAAAGGACAGCTGCTGTACATGCTTTTAAATGATTGACGAGCAGTGCAACAAACAGAACATGCAGCTCGCCAGCAGCAGCAGCAGAAAGATAGTAGATGATCCGACCGCTTCTCCTTAGTGTGCGTTCATCCCCAACACCCGGGGCAGAGATGTGAAGTGTCAAAAAGACTGCTGCTGTACGTGCTTTGAAATGATCAACGTGCAGTGCGACAAACAGAACACGCAGCTCACCAGCAGCAAGCCAGCAGATGATCCGACCGCTTCTCCTTAGTGCGCGTTCAGCCCCAACACCAAGGAGCAGAGATTTGAAGTGTCAAAAGAACAGATGCTGTACAAGCTTTTAAATGATCGACGCGCAGTGCGACAAGCAGAACATGCAGCTCGCCAGCAGATGATCCGACTGCTTCTCCTTAGTGTACGTTCAGCCCCAACACCCCCCACCCCTTCACAACGCCAAGGGCAGAGATGTGAAGTGACAAAAGGACAGCTGCTGTACATGCTTTTAAATAATCAACGCGCAGCGCGACAAACAGAACACACAGCTCGCCAGCAGCAAGCCAGCAGATGATCCGACCGCTTCTCCGTAGTGTGCATTCAGCCCCAACACCCAGGGGCAGAGATTTGAAGTGTCAAAAGGACAGCTGCTGAACAAGCTTTTAAATGATCGACGCGCAGTGCGACAAGCAGAACATGCAGCTCGCCAGCAGCAGAGAGCCAGCAGATTATCCAACTGCTTCTCCTTAGTGTACGTTCAGCCCCAACACCCCTTCACAACGCCAAGGGCAGAGATTTGAAGTGTCAAAAGGACAGCTGCTGAACAAGCTTTTAAATGATCGACGCACAGCGCGACAAACAGAACACACAGCTCGCCAGCAGCAGCAGCAGAAAGACAGCATATGATCTGACGGCATCTCCTAAACGTGCGTTCGGCCATCCCCCCTTCACAACACGAGCAGCTTTATATGTAATGCGAGAAAGCCGGGGCTGGAAATAAAGGGAGAGTATTGCTTTTACAAAAGTTTTAAAGTAAAAGTGAAAATAATGCATATGTAACAATTCCCATGAAAATAACAATCTCTTTAAATTGTATATCCAGTAAAACAAACCCGGGGGTGGGCAAGCAAAGCCCCGTAGTATTTATATAAAACCAATTACAAAATACACATCCATTCTGTTGTTTTGCTTCCAAAGCAGAACTACGAGAACTCAATAGTTTAGAAGTTTAATAAATGCTGAACACACAGGCATCTAAACTACCGATTCCACAGCAGGAACGAAAAGGAATGGAAATCAATATGACGGGCATGCAATAAAGGCGTCAGTACACCGGCAAAACATGGGGAAAGGCTCTTGGAAGGTGGGTGGAGTCAAACAGATGCCATCTTAGGGGCCTCGGCATTGGGTCTCAGGTCGCTGAATCGGTCTGAGGCTTCAGACTGTCTCGCCTGCAGCTGGACTATCATTTTGGCAACAGTACACTCACCACACATGAGCTGTTAGGTGGTGAAGAGGTGAGAGAGATAGCCTATTCGACACAGGGGATGATTAAGGGGCCAGAATGACTAGGCCGTGGTGGGCAATTTAGCCTGGACATCAGGATACACCCTGCTCTTTATGAAGGATACCCAGAGATCTTTAATGACCACAGAGAGTCACAACCTTGGTTTTACGTCCCATCTGAATGACGGCACCATTTTTTTAACAGCATAGTGTCCCCGTCACTGCACTGGGTCATTGGCATCCACATTCAGACCACAGGTTGGCTCCACCAACATTAATTCCAGCAGCAACCCAAGCATTTTCCTAGTTGGTCTCCCATCCAAGTACTGGCTGGGCGGCATATGCTTAGCTTCAGATGGATGACTTGTTCTGAATTGCACGTGGTGTGCCATTTCACACTTCAGGAGTGAATGTGACTTGTCTTCCATATTTGCAGGATAAGCTCTGACTCCCTAAATTGGGAAAAAAAAACAAGCTTAGAAAATGAATGGACACCTTTATTCAAACGGTGGTAGTGCTGCTGCCTTGCAGTAAGGAGACCAGTGTTCGTCTCTAGGGTCCTCCCTGCATGGAGTTTGCATGTTCTCCCCGTGTCTGGATGGGTTTCCTCAAGGTGCCCCGGTTTCCTCCAACCATCCAAAGGCATGCAGGTTAGGTGAATTGGAGATGTTAAGTTGGCCCGAGTGTGTGTGTTTGTGTTTGCCCTGCGATGGACTGACACCCTGTCTAAGGTTTATGTCTGCCTTGTGTCCTGTGCTACCTGGGATAGGCTCCAGCATCCCCCTGCGACCCTCTTCAGGACAAAGCAGGGTGGAAAATGATTCACTGACCTTTATTCAGATTACAAAAGTACCTTCTATTTGTGTTGTAACTTGGAGTCACAAACATGGCGAACGGTTGAGAGACCTCCAAAATAAGTCACAAATGCAGGCCAGAACCTTTACTGGCTTATCCAAAACAGACTCAACCCAAAGCAGCCTGTCCCCAAATATAACCTGCAATGAAATGAAATAGTGAAAAATAACAAAGCACGCTCAAGAGAGCAAAAAAAGAAGATTCCGCTTAGGGTCACAGTTTGGCTAGGTGGCTTACAGATGACAGAAAGATGGAAAATCACCAAAATGGAAGATGGACCTGAAACAGAAGCTTTCACAAAACCCTAAGATAGATTAGAAAATCTAAATCAAATATTATATTAGCAGCAGATTTTTCATGCTCAATTAAACACTTGTCTTTGCACACTTGCCATTTTATTCGATCAGTTTGTAGTCATGTCATGTTATTTTCCAACTCGCTTAATCCACGTCTTCCCCGTGTCCCACAGGCAGTACACAGTCCCAAAAGCACCGACCAAAGCCACACAAAGAAACACACACACACACACACAAATACGCACAAGGACACACACAACTCTCTTCACCACCACTCCTCTCAGCAAGCATTGTTGTTGTTGTCTACGTCGTCATCATCATCGTTGTCGTCATCCTCCTCCTCCTGACTCTGGTGCCCTGAATAGTGGCTGCGGGCTCCTTTTATAGCCCTTCCGGAAGTGCTCCAGGTGGTAATTGGCCTAATTAGGCTGCATTCCAGCCCAGACGGGCTCGTTAAGCCGTGCAGCTCCTCCGGGTGGTGGCCACGAAGCCCAACAGGTCCCACGCCTGTGGCCCCAATGTAAACCCAGGAGGGTTGCCACCATACGTTCTGTAGTATTAATCCCATGGCTGCTCCCCCGGTCCCAGTGTCAAAGGGGCATCCCGGCAGGGTATGGGTTCCGGTCACCTGCTACACTATCTATCTATCTATTATATAGTGCCTTTCATATCTATCTGTCTATGAGAATTCAAATATCTCTCTATATATAAAAAAAAAAAAAATTCTAGAATGGAAAAGCAAGGCGAAGATACGTGATCTTCTCGGAAGTTCTCAGAAGACATTTAAAAGACCCGTGAAACAAAAAAGACTGGCCATGGAGCATCTTGCGGGGACCGTAAACATGAGACTTGGTGCCAAGAGATTGTCCCAGGGCAGTCTCGCAAGGACATGGAACAAAAGATTCTTGCAAGACACGCCCTTCTTATCAAATAAGAGCTCGGACAACAAGCAAAACATTCAGTCATGTAAAGTCACGTGGCACACACAGAGCCTGTGCTCTCAGCAAAGAAGAAAGAGCAGCGCGGAGAAAAGAGACCCAAGGCGCGATACACATGCAGTGAAAGGTACAGAATATGAAAGCAGTAACAGTCGAAAGTATTGTAGCGTCCCACCCAAGCCGAAGCCTTTTTTGTTTTAAGTGACTGTTAGGTCCGATTGAGGGAGGGCAGAGTGCAGCACGGAAGACTGATAGCGGGGTGCTGATTGATGCAGTTTGGGGGGAACCCGGGGGATGAAGGGTTGGAGAAGTTGCTAGACAGTTGTGTTTGGGGTTATACAGTCGGCGATTGTTAAAGAAGAACTTTTGTGACACTTTATTATATCAGTCACTACAGTATCAAAAAAAAAAAAAGACTGTACAGATCTCAATGACGCAAATGAAAGGAAATTAGTTTAAGTCAGAGAATTTCAAAAACGGGGTTAACCTCACATGCATTTATTGGTTACTTTGCAAAAAAAATTATTAACTGCTGATGATGTCGATCGTTTTGTCTGTGCTGAAATTCCAAACAGAGAAACCTATCCTGAATTGTGATACAAAGTCATTAAGCATGTCTCACTGGCCTCATTAAAAAAGATTCAGAACATTGGGATTTGAAAGATTCCAAATATTGTTTTTACAGAAGTTCTGAAATAAAAGTGAAACTAATGAAATAGCAACAATTCGAAGAAAAAAAAATCCGGAAAACCAAACACGGGGGTTGGCAAGCGAAGTGAGCAGGGGGCAAAGCACCCTAGTGTTCATAAAGATAAAGTTTAAAAAAATGTTATACATACACTGGTTTGGTGTGTTGTCATTAATGCAGTAAATGTAAAAATAAAGAAACACAAATATATTCAATGAAGGCAGACATTGACTGTGATGTCAGTCTGTTCAGATAAAATCACCAGATTAAACAATCATTCAAATCCAAGTTTGGAATCCGTGACTTCAGTGACAATGCTAATCAAAAATCATGAGTTTAAAAACAGACACAAGAGAGCTATCAGCAGATGCATAAATGCGATTTATTATTATTATACTACACATAGATGACACCTATAGTCTCCAAAAGAGGGAATCAGAGTCCACCAAGGCAGAAAGAACTACTTGGATAAATAATAATGAGGGAAATTAGCAAACATCTGTTTCAGCTTCCATTATATTCTTTGAACCTGCCTTACAAAATTAAAATGTCTGGAAAATAATGATTGCATATTATTAACAATAATTCAAATTTAGGCATAAAGCTATCGAAACACAGGTATATTCTTTTTTATTTTTCTAAAGCAAGAGGTTCTTCATTAATTTCCCAGTTAATCTCTGTGAAATATAGAAAGATCTGAAATGTTAATTCGGACAGATTTATCCCGGCCCCTCTGCGACCCAACCTATTTTTTTACATGCTAAATCTTCTGTTCTCTTCCCAAGACTTCAGTTTCTAATGAGACTCATTCACTTTGATACCAAAAAAAAAATTGTGATATCATTTAATTGATTCACTTCTTAAAAGGCCAGGCTGCAGCGTATGCTAATGACAAATAGTAAAAATCTCAGTAGTGATTCCAAGTTATTTTACTTTTCTGCATGAAGACCTTGATAGGGAGGGGACAGTTAAGACCCTGGGTTACAGTGACATTATGGATTCAGTATTGGGATTTACACCCTTGGAAATAACACAATTCAGGCAGAATAACTTATGACAAAGAAAAGACTGAACTTACAGTTCCATGAACAAGTGTTCACCCCCTTTGGATTTCCTAACGTTTTTCATATTTTTAACATGGGATGTTAATAATGTCTTCATTCATACCTTAATACTAAAGTACACTTAATATGACTGAACAAATGGTACATTTTAATACTTATTTATCAAAAATCATTCAACATCCACTAACCTTGTATGAAAAAGTAATGGACTTTCCCCATTTTTATACACAGAATTAGGGGTCTACCAGGGCCCACAGTGTGACCGGCGCTATCTAAACAGATTTTACATGATTTGGTTGTCTTAATCACAAAAAAGTTCTTGAATATTCTTTCAGAAATAGCAATAAGCAGCAATATTAGAAGGTACAGGTATCTTGTTGTCAGTGATCCATGCTCAAAGTGCAACAGCTCCCTTTTAGTTTTGCTTGAGGTTTCCAGTTTAATTGCAATCTACGTTTACTTCTCGGGAAGTACAGACCAAAGTTCAGATTTATAAATTTGTGTACGCATAAAAAGATGTCTGAAATGTACATATGCAGCATTCCATGTAAACATCCATCCATCCATTATCCAACCCATTATATCCTAACATAGGGTCACGGGGTTCTGCTGGAGCCAATCCCAGCCAACACAGGGTACAAGGCAGGATCAAACCCCGGGCAGGATGCCAGCCCACCGCAGGGCTCCATATAAACATCCATCCATCCATTATACAATACAGTACAATACAATTTATTTTTGTATAGCCCAAAATCACACAAGAAGTGCCACAATGGGCTTTAACAGGCCCTGTCTCTTGACAGCCCCCCAGCCTTGACTCTCTGAGAAGACAAGGAAAAAATCCCAAAAAAAAACCCAGTACTGAAAAAATGGAAGAAACCTCAGGAAAGGCAGTTCAAAAGGAGACCCCTTTTCAGGTAGGTTGGGTGTGCAGCGGGTGTCAAAAAAAAGGGGGGTCAATACAATACAATACAATACATTACATACAATACATTATCCATCTCGCTATATCCTAACTACAGGGTCACGGGGTCTGCTGAAGCCAATCCCAGCCAACATAGGGCGCAAGGGAAGAAACGAACCCCGGGCAGGGTGCCAGCCCACCGCAGGGCTCCATGTAAACATTGGGATTTATAAAGGAAAACTTGATGGGGGAATGTGTGTATTACAGGGTGAGCCAAAAAGTAGTACCCCATTTCAAACGTTTATTCTACAAAAACGCTACAAGATAAAATAAATTTCATTACGACACAAGAAAGGGCATACAAAATAGATTTTTGTCACTGTGTTTTAAAAAAGATGTCTTCGAGGTGGTGGCCATCATTAGTGATACACTCTTCCCTGATGATCGTTAGGCCATTTCATGGGAAAAGCGGCATTTCGAGGTGAATAGCATCGTTGAGGGGCATCAAGGTTTTGAGGTCATGTGAGGACTTGAGATAAGAAATCACATGGATTGATCAGATAGGCCACCCAACATTGTTGTAGATCAGAAACACCTCCCACAAAATATGGATAGATAGATGGCACCAGGATAGATAGATAGATGAGATAGATAGATAGATACTTTATTAATCCCAAGATAGGAAATTCAGATAATCCAGCAGATAGTATGCTGATACTTTATTAATCCCAAAAAAATAATCCAAAGTATGCTGATACAAAAAAAAATTAAAGAGTAATAAAAATGCATGTAAAAACAGACAATAACTTTGAATAACGTTAGCATTTACTCCCCTGGGTGGAATTGAAGTGTTGCATAGTGTGGGGGAGGAGCAATCTCCCCAGTCAGTCAGTGAAGCAGGATGGTGACAAAAGTCTGTCACTGAAGCTACTCCTCTGCCTGGAGATGACACTGTTCAGTGGATTCTTCATGATTGACAGGAGCCTGCTCAGCGCCCGTCGCTCTGCCACGGATGTTAAACAGTCCAGCTTTATTCCTACAATAGAGCCTGCCTTCTTAACAAGTTTGTCCAGGCGTGAGACGTCCTTCTTCTTTATGCTGCCTCCCCAGCACACCACCACATAGAAGAGGGCACTCGCCACAACCGTCTGATAGAATCTGATAGAACGCCAGCCTTGTAATGAAGTATAGTCGGCTCTGACCTTTCTTACACAGAGCATCAGTATTGGCAGACCAGTCCAATTTGTCATCCCACTGCACTCCCAGGTATTTATAGGTCTGTCACCTCTGATGATCACGGGGTCCATGAGGGGCCTGGGCCTCCTAAAATCCGCCACCAGTTCCTTGGTCTTGCTGGTGTTCAGGTGTAAATGGTTTGAGTCGCACCATTTTACTAAGTCTTTGATTAACTTCCTGTACTCCTCCTCCTGCCCACTCCTGATGCAGCCCACGATAGCAGTGTCATCAGCGAACTTTTGCACATGGCAGGACTCTGAGTCGTATTGGAAGTCTAATGTATGTTGGCTGAACAGGACCGGAGAAGGTACAGTCCCCTGTGGTGCTCCTGTGTTGCTGACCACAATGTCAGACCTGCAGTTCCCAAGACGCACATACTGAGGTCTGTCTGTAAGATAGTCCACGATCCATGGCACCAGGTATGAATCTACTCCCATCTCTGTCAGCTTGTCCATGAGGAGCAGAGGTTGGATGGTGTTGAAGGTGCTAGGGAAGTCCAGAAACATAATTCTTACTGCACCACTGCCTCTGTCCAAGTGGGAGAGGGATCGGTGTAGCATATAGATGATGGCATCCTCCACTCCCACCTTCTCCTGGTATGCGAACTGCAGAGGGTAGAGGGCGTGGCGGACCTGTGGCCTCAGGTGGTGAAGCAGGAGCTGCTCCATGGTCTTCATCACATGTGACGTCAGAGCAACAGGCCAGAAGTCATTCATCTCACTAGGACGTGATACATTTGGGACTGGGGTGATACAAGATGTTTTCCAAAGCCTCGGGACTCTCCCCTGTTTCTGGCTCAGGTTGAAGATGCGCTGTAGAGGACTCCCCAGTTCCAACGCACAGGCCTTCAGCACTTGTGGTGATACTCCATCTGGAGCCACTGCTTTGCTGGCACGAAGTCTTCTCAGCTCTCTGCTCACCTGGGCTGCTGTAATTGTGGGAGGGGATGTCTCTCCTATGCTGGTATCAGCAGAAGGATGGTTGGAGGATGAAGTACTTCGAGGTGAAAGTGGGTTAGTGTGGTCAAACCTGTTAAAGAAGTTGTTCATTTGGTTTGCTCTATCCACGTCTCTCTCGATGGTGGCACCCCGCTTCGAGCTGCAGGTAGTGATGATCTTCATCCCATCCCACACTTCCTTCATGCTGTTATTCTGCAACTTCTGCTCCAGCTTTCTCCTGTACTGCTCCTTCACCGCCCTGAGCTGGACTTGAAGTTCCTTCTGCACGCGCTTGAGTTAAAAAAATGCTTTAGTTGCCTCACATTTTTATGCAATCGTTTTGTTCACCCCACTGAGTTAAAGCTGAAAGTCTGCACTTCAACTGCATCTGAGTTGTTTCATTTAAAATTCATTGTGGTAATGTACAGAACCAAAATTAGAAAAAAGTTGTCGCTGTCCAAATATTTATGGACCTAACATGTGAACCATCTGTACACAAAATTTCAGAGAAATTGGGCAACGATGACACCCATGATCAAGTAGAGAAATGCAGCCAAACCAGCAAAACGAGAACTCAGGCACATAATAATTCACATCACTGAGCCATTATTAGAATGCATGTTGACGTGACAAACACATGACACCTCAAAAGTGATGAACATTTTGTACAGACCGTATTTTTGTTCCCTTTTAAGATGGACAATGCTGCATATTTGCACAGAAGAATTTTTTGGGTTTTTCATTGGTTTGACTTTTTATATATGCATGCCACATAATTGTTGGGATTTATAAAAGAAAACTTGGTGGGAGAAAGTGCGTATATTTACAACACCGCTGACCCATCTGTACGCAAAATTTTAGAGAAACTGGGAAATATCTACAGTGGGATGCAAAAGTTTGGGCAACCTTGTTAATAGTCATTATTTTCCTGTGGGCTGAATGGCCTGTTCTCGTCTAGTCTGGAAACTTGATCGGTGAGCGCTTCTGAAATTAGTCTGATATACTGCCTTAAATACAGTAGGATGCAAAAGTTTGGGCAACCTTGTTAATAGTCATTATTTTCCTGTATAAATCGTTGGTTGTTACGATAAAAAATGTCAGTTAAATATATCATAGGAGACACACACAGTGATATTTGAGAAGTGAAATGAAGTTTATTGGATTTACAGAAAGTGTGCAATAATTGTTCAAACAAAATCAGGCAGGTGCATAAATTTGGGCACCACAAAAAAGAAATGAAATCAATATTTAGTAGATCCGCCTTTTGCAGAAATTCCAGCCTCTAAACGCTTCCTGTAGGTTCCAATGAGAGTCTGGATTGTGGTTGAAGGTATTTTGGACCATTCCTCTTTACAAAACATCTCTAGTTCATTCAGGTTTGATGGCTTCCGAGCATGGACAGCTCTCTTTAACTCACACCACAGATTTTCAATTCTATTCAGGTCTGGGGACTGAGATGGCCATTCCAGAACGTTGTACTTGTTCCTCTGCATGAATGCCTTAGTGGATTTTGAGCAGTGTTTCGGTCGTTGTCTTGTTGAAAGATCCAGCCCCGCAGCTTCAGCTTTGTCACTGATTCCTGGACATTGGTCTCCAGAATCTGCTGATACTGAGTGGAATCCATGCGTCCCTCAACTTTGACAAGATTCCCAGTCCCTGCACTGGCCACACAGCCCCACAGCATGATGGAACCACCACCATATTTTACTGTAGGTAGCAGGTGTTCTCTTGGAATGCTGTGTTCTTTTTCCTCCATGCATAACGCCCCTTGTTATGCCCAAATAACTCATTTTAGTTTCATCAGTCCACAGCACCTTATTCCAAAATGAAGCTGGCTTGTCCAAATGTGCTTGAGCAGACCTCAAGCGGCTCTGTTTGTGCTTCCTCTGCATCACTCTCGCATACAGCATCTCCTTGTGTAAAGTGCCGAATGGTTGAACGATGCACAGTGACTCCATCTGCTGCAAGATGATGTTGTAGGTCTTTGGTGCTGGTCTGTGGGTTGACTCTGACTGTTCTCACCATTCGTCGCTTCTGTCTATCCGAAATCTTTCTTGGTCTGCCACTTCGAGCCTTAACTTGAACTGAGCCTGTGGTCTTCCATTTCCTCAATATGTTCCTAACTGTGGAAACAGACAGCTTCAATCTCTGGGACAGCTTTCTGTATCCTTCCCCTAAACCATGATGGTGAACAATCTTTGTCTTCAGGTCATTTGAGAGTTGTTTTGTGACCCCCATGTTGCTACTCTTCAGAGAACATTAAAGGAGGAGGGAAACTTACAATTGACCCCCTTAAATACTCGGATTCACCTGTGTATGTAGGTCAGGGGTCACTGAACTTACCGAGCCAATTGGAGTTCCAATAATTAGTTCTAAAAGTTTGGGAATCAATAAAATCACAACGGTGCCCAAATTTCTGCACCTGCCTGATTTTGTTTGAACAATTATTGCACACTTTCCCTAAATTCAATAAACTTCATTTCACTTCTCAAATATCACTGTGTGTGTCTCCTGTATGATATATTTAACTGACATTTTTTATCGTAACAACCAACAATTTGTACAGGAAAATAATGACTATTAACAAGGTTGCCCAAACTTTTGCATCCCACTGTATACCCTTGATCAAGTAAGGAAATGCAGGCAAACCAGCTAAATTGCGACTCACACTCAAAATAAATCATATCATTGAGCTGTGAGTTGATGTGACAAACGTATTACACCTCAAAAGTGATGAATGTGATCTACAGACTGTATTTCAGTTCCCTTTAAAGACAGACAGTGCTGCGTATTTGCACTGAAGCGCCTTTTTGTTTTCCGTCAGTTTGATAGCTCATACATGCTCTCAGTTTTCACTTTTAATAGAACTGCCGGACAGGTCAGAAATAGCTCAGCCAGGTTGTGCTCCATCATCCTAGCTGTGCCAGAAGCCATTAAATGACCAGTGAGGCACTACATCCACTTTTTCTAAGGTGTTGGTGTACATACATAAAATCTAACATGCTTTTATAATTAGTTTTTTAAATACAAAATACATAGTTTGAATAAGAAAAAATTAGCAATAATTCTAATATGATTAATCATTCTTTATTATTAATCAGAGCTATTAATCAATTAATGCAAATCAAATGTATACCGTACATGCTCGCGTTTAAGATCTCCAGCGGATAAGTCGAGGCTTTATTTTACCGTATAATTTTGGGTATTTTATAATGTTGGTCGTATAAGTCGAACGCAGAAAACTCCCGCTATTGGTCCAAGAGATTACGATATGCTAACGCCGACCTGAGAGAGTAACCACGGAGCACACAGCCTTTATTTTTCTCTCTATTCTGCCTATGTGACCACACTGTAATACCCAAACTATTCCGAAGCAACGTTTGCACTGATTTTTGTTTTGTGTAACTCACACCCTCATACACCTTTATCGTAAGAGCATCCCTTATCTATGATGGAGCGTTCAATCAGAAGAAAATATGAAGCTGGTTGAAAATTAAAAGTCGTTGAAGTAGAGAAAGAAATTGGTAACTGCACTGTTGCAACAAAGTTCAATGTGTCTGAGAAACTGGTGTGAGATTGGAGGAAGCAAGAAGATGTAAAAAAAATAAAAAATAAAAAAATAAATTTAAGTTTTGCATTTTTGAATGGGCGTATAAGTCGGGGTCTGATTTTATGATCGATTTTTGAGGTTTCAAGACCCGACTTACAGGTATACGTGAGTAAATACGGTAATTACATTCGGTGGCTTTACTTTTAGTTTTAATTATTTGACTAGAATAAGCAGTTTGCTTTGTGATATTGGCAGTTGGTTGGTGCTGACCTAACTTAGACTGACACCAGAGACACGGGCAAAATAAACACAAAGATTTCTTTTTCTTTTTCACCTGTGGGGCATGTCTTCCCTGTGAACCCCACAAGCACAACACAGTCCCAAAATACAACGAAAAAACGCCAAATCACACTCTTCTTTCCACTCCTCCCAGGGCAGCTTCGTCCACCTCCTCCCGACTCTAGCGCCCTAAGTAGTGGCTGCAGGCTCCTCTTATAGCCCACCCAGGCTCATTAAGCCATGCAGCTCTATGCAGCCCAACCAAGATGAGCTCCGGTGTTCCACAAAAGTGGCCCCAACGCAACCCAGAGGTTTCCAACATAGGTTCTGAGGTTCTAGCGTGGCTCCCATGGCTGCTCCCCCAGATCTAGTGACAAAGGGGTGTCCCGGCCGTCCGCCACGGCTTCTTAAAGCCAGAAACAGCCCTTTTTGTAGCTCAACTTTTCTCATCAGAGTTTTTAAATGTGTACTGATGTTTAGTTTGTCAATGTCTTTGGACACCTGACGTACGACACACAACACTTTCACAGCATAACGCATACACAACACAATCCTTTTGTTGTACAAATCCATATTCATTCGCCCAAGAGTCTTGAAAAGAGCGAACATCAAGTTTTTGTCTTTTATGAGTCATTTTAGGTCAGTATATTACTTAATAATAACAAGAGGTTTGTTTTAAGGTACCATGGCCTGCACTGAACACATGCTTTCCCTTTACTGTGTGCAGAGGGTGCAGACCTTTAAATATCTGGAAGTGCAGCTGGATAACAAATTGGACTGGACTGCCAATACTGATGCTCTATGTAAGAAAGCTCAGAGCAGACTATACTTTCTGAGAAGGTTGGTATCCTTCAACATCTGCAGTAAGATGCTGCAGATGTTCTACCAGACGGTTGTGGTGAGTGCCCTCTTCTACGTGGTGGTGTGCTGGGGTGGCAGCATAAAGATGAAAGACGCCTCACGCCTGGACAAACTTGTTAAGAAGGCAGGCTCCATTGTAGGATTAAAGTTGGACAGTTTAACATCTGTGGCAGAGCGACGGGCACTAAACAAACTCCTGTCAATCATGAAGAATCCACTGCATCCACTGAACAGTGTCATCTCCAGGCAGAGGAGTAGCTTCAGTGACAGACTTTTGTCACTGTCCTGCTCCACTGACAGACTGAGGAGATCGTTCCTCCCCACACTATGCGACTCCCCACGGGAGTATGCAAACATTAATTTTATTTCAATTTTTTTAATTTTTATTAGTATTTAATGCAATATTGTTTCTTTGTATTAATACTGCTGCTGGATTATGTGAATTTCCCTTGGGATTAATAAAGTATCTATTATCTATCTATCTATCTATCTATCTATCTATCTATCTGTCTATCTATCTATCTATTGGGATTAATAAAGTATCTATCTATCTATCTATCTATCTATCTACATATGAATTGCATGCGCAAAGTGGCTCTGAGGCTAAGGATCTGCACTGGTATCCCGAAGGTTGCTGGTTCGAATCCCTGTCACTGCCAAAAGAGATCCTACTCTGTGTGGTATAGCGGGTCCACAGCTCATGTCAAAGGGCCATTTTTAAAACAGATAATCACCACACTCGTGGCTTAGCGAGGGGGCATGGTGATGTGTGGCTGAAGTGGTTCCTGGGGTGATTTGTGGTGCGGGTGAGTCTCACTTATGTGCACAGGTGAGGAGTCGTCAGCATCTGTAATTGTTCCCGGGAGCTGCTGATTGCCACCGGTGAATCACGTCCCCGTCATAAATAGAAGCACGAGGTGGCTAGGAGGAGAAGAAAAAAGGAAGGAAAAAGAAAGACAGAGGTTGCAGGAAGCAGCATGGAAACAGAGAGCCGGTGCGAGCGAGCGAAGGCTCGCAGGCAGGCAGCTGGACAGTTGAGCCCTAGCAAGGGTGTTTGGCCAACACCTAGGGCAGTTGGAAGTGGTCGTTCCCGCTGAACATTTTATGGAGGAACGGGAGAGACCGGTAGTTGGACGGCTGGCCACTGTGATCTGTGGCCAGCTTGTCATCCCGGCCAATACCCCCACGCCGCCAGATGGAGCTCTCCCTGCAGCATGGAGGTGCCCCCGGATACCAGCAGGGAATCATGGACAATGGTGTTTTCCTCTTCAGCCCTGCTGGATACCACAGGGGCCAACAGAGGACGCTGCAGGGAGGCCCAGAGAGTCACATGTGCCCTATAACCCGGAAGTACGTCATAGGTAAAGCGACAACGGAAGTGACGTACTTCCTGGATGAAGAAGAGGACTTTTTATCTGACCCGAAAGTGATGAGGAGTCACATGGACTGAAGGATGAGCAACACTTCTGGGTCAGGGACTATAAAAGACTGAGATGGGTGGAAGGGTGGCAACGCGTCTGGGAGTGGTGGTTTATTGAGAATTGATTATTTAATGAGTATTGTGGAGTGGAGGGTGTTTTGTGCACTGTTGTTTATTAATAAACTATTGGACTTTTCCCTGGTGTCTGACGTATTGTCCGAGGGTTCAAGGGAGCGATAGCGCCCTCTATCTGTCACACTGCGTAAGGCCTAAAAGGCAGCGGGAGTCGAGAGGCTTGGGCGGTGAATTCCCTGACGTGAGCGTCCTGGTCGTTAGGGAAGCCAAGTCTCAATTTGGAAAGCGCAACCGAAGCCAGGGATCGGGAAGCCTCCAGATCAGTAGAGTGGAAAGAAGGGCAGCTGCTGGTAGGGCGACTCTCCTGTTGAGAAGCCTGATGGGAGAAGCAGGGGAGCCGCCAGGTAAAAGACACTGGGCTTTGGATTTTTTTTTTTTAAGGACTGCTTCCAGCATTGTTTTAACCTCGTCGGCGTTTTAAAGGATTGTTTTTTCTTCTGTGTTTGTTTTTAACTTCCGCTTCACAACTGTTTTTATGGATTATTCATTTAATGATTTGAAGCACTGCACTTTATTTAATTTGGACTTTGTTTTATTGTTGTCGATTTTAAATAAAAGTACTTTGCACTTTTGGACCACTGCCTTGCTCTATTTGTTGTGCCTCACTGCCGAGCTCATCGGTAACATTACCAACAGTGACGGGTTCAAGGGCTCCCAGAAGCAAGATGGGAGCATGGAGCAGAACCCACATCGTCACACTCTGTTGGGCCCTTGAACAAGGCCCTCAACCCTCAATTGCTCCAGGGGCGCTGTACAATGGCTAACCCCGAGCTCTGACCCCAAGGTGTATGCGAAAATGAACAAATTCCTAGTATGAGAAATTGTATAAGGCGAAATAAAGAACAAAAAAAAGACCTAGGTGGGGACATTTGTTTTTGCCAGCTCCCTGTATTGGGGCCTCTTCACCTGAAGCCAGCAGGTAGCCCTATAAGCCTGGCTAAAGTCAAGGTTGCCTCTGCTGGGCAGACAAGGTAGGTTTCTGGCCTGCTCCTTAGCTTGTTTTTGTAGGACCCTGATCTTAGTTTGCTTTGGAGGAATCTCCTGTGAACTCTGGCCCCGGCACAGACAGACGGACAACATATTTTCACCCAACACACCGTTTATTAACACTATGTACAATATTTACAGTTCCGATGTCAAAGTCACGTGCACTCACACCCCAGTGCTTCTCGCACTGAATCCCCCAAGTCCAGGGCCCACAGTCTCTGTGCCTTTGCTCTGGCCGCCTCTTGCCTTCTCTCGAGCTCCGTCCTACTGCCTCCCGACTTCCACCAATGACTGGAGGGAGGCGGCCCCTTTTATGGGAACCCGGATGGGCTCCAGCTGCTCCCCGGCAATTAGCACTAGCCAGACCCCTGTGTGGCAGAAGTGCCGGCGGCGCACCCGGAAGCCGTCCGGGTGTCCCCTGTCGTCTTCCCCCCGGCACTTCCTGGTGTGGCGGAAGTGCCGGGCTCCCGGGATAATTAGGCACTGGGCGCGCCTGGCGGTGGCCACGGGTCCCTACAGGGCTGGGCTTCTAAGCCCCCTACCCGAGGCCTCCTGCATAACCAGGACGTACGCCCCCTCTCGGTCTGGAGGAGGCACACACCCTCCTTTGGTCCTCCAAGGCGTCCCGGCGCGACCACACGGGATAAACCGGCATCGGGGCGCCGCCTGGCGGTGGCCACGGGTCCCTACAGGGCTGGGCTTCCAAGCCCTCTACCCGCGGCCCCCAACAGAACCAGGACGGACACCCCCTCGCGGTCTGGAGGAGGCACCAGCCCTCCTCACGTCCTCCTGGGCGTCCCGGCCGGGCTCCAGCCCTGGCCGGGGACCACACTCCCTATATCATGGCTCTATCCCTGTGTAAAGTCTCCAGGTTTGAGTTACCCGTGCGCTCATCTTATACAATAAAGTATAAGAGACTTTGCTTTTACAACCGACTATGCAGAGCTTTAATCCCAGTAGTATTGCCACATCAAGAAACTGTGGGGAACTGAGTTTCTTTGGGGCAAAACACACATTCAGACATGAAGCCATTTGTCTTTCCCGTAGTGTTGCCATTAATCTTCATAGCAGTTCAACAAAGCTCAGTATGCTGTGCTGTAACTCAGAATTTTGAAGTGTCACAGAGCTTTTCTCATTTTATCCGCACTCTGCAGAGTATTTTACAACACATTGCAAAAAAACAAATAAATTAAAAGAAAATTAGGACCAAACTGTGATGCAGGTAGCTAATGAATTGCTCAAATTTTTACTCTTCTTGGCAGCCTCAGTTGAAGCGGCAACTTAACAGTCCCATTTTTAGCGTTTCCTCTATTTTTGCAATATTTGTTCTAAACAAATGTGACTTCTTTAAGGCTACACCCACACTGCCGGTAAAAGTGACTCTATTCTGATTTTACATCAGATCTCTTCTTTTGCTTTGACTATTCAAATTAATTTTGTAAGTGAGCTAAAGCTGATATACAGTCATGTGAAAACGTAAGCACAGCCCATGGAAATTGTTAATACTTTCAACATATTTGAACAGGCGAAAATCAGATCTTACTGCAAAACAGGGCCTATACAGATAAAGGAGATACACTTGAATAAAAACACCAGGAAAATGTGCCTATTCAATCATTTATTCAACAAAAGTAAACAAACAACTCTGTCTTTGATTTGTCTGTCCACAGCATATTGTTCCGGAAGGTCCGGTCTTTGCCTAGATGTTCATTGGCAAACTATGTTGTTGCTCGAATGTTCTTTATAGACAGCAAAGGCAGAAGGAGAAACACCACTGTCTGCAAAACTCCACTAATCTGGGCTTTATGACAAGAGTGGCCAGATGACACCTGAAAGCCCACTTGGTCAGGTCAGGTTAGGGAGCATGCACTGGCACAGTGTGTGGCTGCACCAACCACATGATAAAACAGCTAAGGGGGTCCTGATTGGCAACCTCCCAGGCAGACAAGTGGTCCAGTCCCACCATCTGGAAATGACCCTGTCTATCTGCCACAGCCAGGTGTTACATGGGCGTCCCCTTGACCTGGTCCATACACTCGGGTCCTCAACAATGAGAATCCTGCTAGCCGGATCACCCACGGGGAATGGCTTCACATGGCTGTAGTGCCGTAACTTGACGCTCCCTCACAATGCAGGTATGCCTCATTCGGGACTCCGTGAGCAACACAAAGTCAAACCAGCGGTACCCAAGGATTCTCCGAAGAGACACAGGAGTTCAGTCTTTGCCTCAGGTCACTAGATAGCGATACAAGACAGGAAGCACCAGGACTCTTCTTCCTTTTGCAGGGATATCAGGAGCGCCACACACCCCTTTCCAGTGACCTCATGACCCCCCCATGCTCTCCCAATCCATCTACTGACTTCATAGGAAGAGTCACCAGAGACATGAAAGTCACTGCTGAGCAGAGGTGGGTAATAACGAGTTACATTTACAAGAGAAACCTTTTAAAAAAATTGTACTTCTAAAAGTAGTTTTACTGCACCATACGTTTTACTTTGTAGCAGTAGGGGGCGCTATCGCTCCCTTGAACCCTCAGGTACCACGCCAAACACCAGGTAAAAGTGCTACAATAATTATTTTTATTATTATAATTATGTGCACCAAGCACCCTCCACTCTACACTATTCATAAATAAACACAATCTCTATATATAATCTTCATTTGGATCTTGATCTTTGTCTGCGAATGGATTAGAAGAAGAAGCACTAGATGGCAGTAGAGAGACAGCTAAAACATAGGCATTGCATTAAGAATCTCCTCCAGGCTTATACTACTGAAGACTGTAGTACGCCAGTCACACCTCAAAACACAGACATTCAAACTAAACAAATTGCTGTGCTTTAAATTAACTAAAGAGATCTTCATTTAGATCTTGATCTTTGTTTGTCCGCGAATTCCACGCATGCGTAGACCACCGTCCAGTTTAGTACGGTGTTGTTACTCACGGATGTCAACAATGTGCAGGAATAACGAAAGGGGTGGTGGACAGTGTTACACTGGTTAGCTCCTGAGGCCTGATTAGAGAATGAGATTGCCGAAGATAAAAGGTACGTGCCTACGTAACATATGAATGAAAGAAAGACCGTGGGTAAAATGAATGACAACGTAACAGCACGTTCCGGAAATTAATATTGTTACGCTAGCCGATGAGTGCTGCGCGTCTCACAGTTGTACCGTGGCTTGCTCACATGTCAGTGAAGTGATCCCTATTTATGCTTTAAAGAGCCTGGATACCTATGTGTCCCCCTTTTATAACCATTGCTCCGTGTATACTGCCTTACTCTTTGGATTGCCACAAAGTAACCTGCGAGATTGGAGAAAGGTTGAGAAGACATCGTGAGAGGAAACGACAGCGTCGTGAAAACGAGATGGACTGTGAACGGACAGAAGCAGAAATGCTCCCACACCACCACATAATTACGATTCGGACAGTGATTCAGAGTAGGCCGGTCCTATCGAATCAATGTCCAAGGGTTTTCTTTTGTAATTTTGTTTTCCTTATAAAAAATCATAATGCTGTGCGACGAAGGGCCCAGTTCACGACTGGCAGCCGCGTTTAAACAGGGAGCCCTTCACAGACAACTTTAACACGCGCAACGTAGTTGGGTGTACATGGCTAGTAGATTAATAATAATAACAATAACCAATCCTCTGACTCCCAGACGCGTTGCCCTTCTACCACCCAGCTCAGCTCGCCGTCTGGGAGCTCCCACAGTCCTTTTATATTCCCTGACCCGGAAGTGTTCCCAATCCCCAGTTCATGTGATCCTGTATCACTTCCGGGTCAGCCCGTCGCTCTTCCTTTGATGAACTTCCAGGTTATAGGGCACAAATAAGTCTTCGGTCCTCCCTGCAGCTCCTGTGGTATCCAGCAGGGTCGTGTATAAAAACTACATAGTCAATGACTCCCTGATGGTCTTTGGGGCACCTCCATACTGCAGGGAGGGCTCCATCTGGCGGCTTGAGGGACTTGGCCGGGATAAACTGCCAGACATAGTCCACAACTTTTACTTGAGTACATTTGTGAAGAAGAAACGCTACTCTTACTCCGCTACATTGGGCAACACTCGACTCGTTACTTTTTTCCATTTATACATTAAACTATATTTTTGCAAGAGAGAAGTTGCCAGTGGATCTACTGCATGAACGTTTCACCAATCAGACATAGCCATGTAGTCACATGACCACACACAAACTTCCTGAGTCTTGCAGCCTGTGAGCGACTTTTTAGTCATGCGGGGCTCCTGTTCACTGCTAAACGGTCACAGCTTCACTGTAAGAACCAGATTGTCATTCCCAAGCCTGCCTTTCATGTCTTTTAACCCCATGTCTTTTCTTTGATTCCCCCTTCTTTTTTGTGCCTACCCGTATATATACACTCCCATCTCTGTGGGCCGAAGGAAGCCAATAAATCAATTGAGAATGATCGGACCCGCACATGCAGGTGCAACTCGCTCCAACTACCTCATTAACTCCCTGCAGTCGTGCAATTGTGCCCATGGAGAGTGACACGGCTTTATGGATTTAAAACTGGACTTTTGTTTTTTTTTGAAGCAGCGGACCTGCTACACCACAAAGTGCATATGCAGTATTATACTGTCAGTGTACAGGATATCTCGTCACTGTCAGTAGTTTGCACTGTTCATGTTACCTACTGTAGGTATCGGCTTCAAAAGCTTTGTTGTGAAAAACTGAGATTTGGAACTTTGTGTTATTTGTGCATCTTTATTTTGTAAAGATGCGATTTATTTTTACTCATTTTTTTTTTTATTTCATTATTTGGAAATGGCAGAATTTGCACATTATTTTATATTTTTGTCTGTCTTATTACATCCATCCATCCATTATCCAACCCGCTATATCCTAACTACAGGGTCATGGAGGTCTGTTGGAGCCAATCCCAGCCAACAGAGGGTGCAAGGCTGTATTATTACAGCATTTCTAAAAAATAAATCATTTATTATGTTTAAACAGTTACTCAGTACTTGAGTAGTCTTTTCACCAAGTACTTTTTTACTCTTACTTGAGTAATTTTTTGGTGGACTACTTTTTACTTCTACTTGAGTCATATTATTTTGAAGTAGCGCTACTCTTACTTGAGTACAATTTTTGGCTACTCTACCCACCTCTGCTGCTGCGGTAAGTAAACCTCTCGACGAGGTCGACACTCTCTCTGCAGACAGACACACTGCTGATGGCCGTGCCTAAGGGGTCATTAAAGGCCTGGATCTTTGGTTTTTATCACGACACTCACAAGCCCAGACACTCAGACTCTTTACTCAGTCTCTCGAGAGCCCAGATCAGAACCTCCTCTGACTCAGCGAAGATCACAGCATTGTCAGCAAAATCAAGATCAGTGAATCTTTCTTCACCAACAGATGCCCCACAGCTGCTGGACCCCACGACCTTACCCAACACACACAGTCCATGCAAGCATTGAACTGAGTAGGAGCAGAAAAGACCTCTGATGAACCCCAGAATCAAATGGGAAAAACACAGAGGTTCTGCCTTCACTCTGCACTGCACTCACAGTACCAGTGTACAGGCCAGCCATGACATCCAGCAACCTTGAGGGGATCCCATGGACCCTCGGGATGCCCCAGAGGGCAGCTCAATCAACTGAACACTTCGAACACTTAACGAAAGACTTGGTGTTTGCTAAAAGACTCCTAAAGGAACCTCAGACTATGAGAAACCAGACTCTCTGGTCTGATAAAACCAAGATTGAACTGTTTGGCCTCACTTCCTGTCCTGTCTGGAGGAAACCAGGCACTGGCACCATTCATCACCTGCGCAATACCTTTTCAATGCAAAAGCATGGTAGTGGCAGCATCAGGGACCAGACAGCTAGTCAGGGTTAAGGAAAAGATGAACGGAGGAAAGTACAAGGATACCCTTAATGAAAACGGAGTGTTCTGGACCTCAGACAGGGTCAAAGGATCACCTAACAACATGACACGACACTCTTAAGGACAGCTCTGTGAAAGTCCTTGAGTGGACCAGTCAGAAGCCTGTGAAAGTCCTTGAGTGGACCCGTCAGAAGCCAGACTTCCACCCAATTGAACGTCAACGGAGTGACTTTAAAATAGCTGCCCACTGATGGCCCACATCCAGCCTGACAGAGTTTGAGAGGATCTGCAGAGAAGAATGTTGGAAAGTCCCCAAATCCAGCTGTGTAAAGCTTGTCATGTCAAACCCAAGAAAGACTTCAGGCAATGAAGTACTGAATAAAGGGTCTGAACACTTGTGTCAGATGGATATTTACAATTTTCTATTTTAAATACACTTGTAAAAATTCCTAAAAACCTTTTTTTTTTGCTTTGTCATTCTGGGCTATGGAGTACTGCTTTATGATGGGAAAAATAACTTCAATCATTTTAGCAAAAAGGCTGAAATATAAAAATGCGAAACACATCTGGCAATGAAGACCACCGATGACGGTAAAGTGTCCTGCTATGTCCAGCTAATGTACGTTTCCTTTAAGACCCTGACCAGAATTAGCGAATCAAAGGTGCAACGACACACCCAATGTTACGATTAAGGTATCCGGACTGAAAGTGCGTTGTCACAATCAATGATGTGATTTAGCGGTCATTTTTCCACTTTTCTAAGGGAGATCTTTGCTAGAAAATATGTAGTTTAAACAAGACTTCTGTTATATAAGTGATAAATACCATAACACGTCTTTAGAACTCACCTGACATCCCCGGCCAGCTCTCAGCCACACACGCACTTCGCAGCGCGCTCCTCCCACCTATCCTCGCCTCTTCCGGCGCGCCGTTGCTATAGTGACGGCGTCCGCGCTCCTGCTGTTCCAGTTTGGTGGAAAGCAAAGCTGAGCTCTCGAGAGGATTTAAAATACCGGCGTCAAGCTTCCGTGACAAACTGGGGAAAAACTATCAAGAAAGTATATACAGTACCTTGACCGTCACGAAAAAGTGTAGATACCGGCGAATTATGTTATGAAGTGAAGACTGGAAGTCGCGTGAGCTCGTAAGTCTGTTTACGGATTGGGTTGCTGTGGATCTTTTGTGTTACTCTGGAACTCTAAAAAAAGAAAAAAAAAAGCATAGATAAAGCAAATCTATTTACTTACTTTCTTAAATTGTTCAAAAGCCTTTTTTAAGAAGTAGGGAGAAGTACTGCTCAGATTAAATAGGCTGAAATTACACAAATCTCCAGGAGGAGTTTTTTTTTACCCTCGAGTTCTTGAGGAGAATAGCGAATACAGATATAAATCACTGATGTATATTTTTAGGAAGTTACTGCACTCTGGGGAAATTCTGTAGGACTGGAAAATGGCAGATATTATTAAAAAAGGGTGACCGTGCAGATCCAAGCGACTGTAGGCCAGTAAGTTTAACGTGCGTCACAGGAAAATTAATGGAAGGAATTATTAAGGATAAGATTGAGCAACACATGGCAAGGACAGGAGTGTCAGTGAACAGTCAGCAGGGGGTCAGAAGAGGGAGGTCGTGTTTTACTAACATGCTGGAATTCTATGAGGAAGCAGCAAAAGGTTATGATCATAGTGGAACATATGCAATTATTTATCTGGACTTTCAGAAAGTAATTGATCAGGTGCCACATGAGAGGTAGCAGTTCAGGGTTTGGTGTGTAGATGGGTGTTGAATTGGCTCAGATACAGAAAACTGAGGATGTTGGTGTCAGGAACCAAATCAGAATTAGCTGATGTTAAGAATGGTGCTCCACCGCGGTCAGTGCTAGGGCCGCTGCTATTTTTAATATATATATATATAAGGTGGTCCAGATCTAATTATGCAATTTTCATTATGCTATAACTTCTTAAGTTTATTACATAAAAAATCACCCATAAAAATCCTGGACCATCAGGAAGTGTGTGAACAGACAATATGAAAAATCATCTTCATGCCAAACTGGAATCGTCCCCGCATAATCAAAAGTCATCCAGATGATCTGGATGTGCATAATTAAGTCTTGACCACCCTGTGTATGTATATGTGTGTATATATATATATATATATATATATATATATATATATATATATATATATATATATATATATATATATATACGGACTTGGAAAGCGTACTGGCTTGGACTGATTTGTGGCAGATGAAGTTTAATGTATTTAAATGTAAAGTATTACACTTAGGAAATAAAAATGTAAGGTTTGAATACACAATGGGGAGGTGTGAAAATTGAGAGTACACCTTATGAGAAGGATTTAGGAATCGTAGTGGACTCTAAGCTATTGACATCCAGACAGTGTTCAGAAGACATTAAGAAGGTAACAGAGTGTCAGGTTATATAGCGCCTTGATGTGTGGAGTACAAGTCCAAGGAGGTTATGCTGAAGCTTTATAACACACTGGTGAGGCCTCATCTGGAGTCCTGTATGCAGTATTGATCTCCAGGCTACAAAAAGGACAGAGCAGCATTTGAAAAAGTGCAGAGAAGAGCGACTAGGCTGATTCAGGGCTACAGGGGATGAGTTATGAAGAAAGATTAAAAGAGCTACGCCTTTACAGTTTTAGCAAAGGGAGTTTAAGAGGTGACATGACTGAAGTGTTTTAAATTATGGAATGAATTAGTCCAGTGGATCGAGACTGTTATTTTAAAATGAGTTAATCAGGAACACGGAGACACAGTTGGAAACTTGTGAAGGGTAAATTTCTCACAAACATTAGGAAATTTTTATTTAGACGGAGAACCATAGACACTTGAAATATTTGACCAAGTGTGGTAGACAGTAAGACTTTAGGGACTTTCAAAACTAGACTTGATGTTTTTTTAGAAAAATTAAATGGATAGGACTGGCAAGTTTTGTTGGGCTGAATGGCCTGTTTAGTCTGGAAACTTGATCGGTGAGCGCTTCTGAAATTAGTCTGATATACTGCCTTAAATACAGTAGGATGCAAAAGTTTGGGCAACCTTGTTAATAGTCATTATTTTCCTGTATAAATTGTTGGTTGTTACGATAAAAAATGTCAGTAAAATATATCATACAGGAGACGCACACAGTGATATTTGAGAAGTGAAATGAAGTTTATTGGATTTACAGAAAGTGTGCAATAATTGTTCAAACAAAATCAGGCAGGTGCATAAATTTGGGCACCACAAAAAAGAAATGAAATCAATATTTAGTACATCCGCCTTTTGCAGAAATTCCAGCCTCTAAACGCTTCCTGTAGGTTCCAATGAGAGTCTGGATTGTGGTTGAAGGTATTTTGGACCATTCCTCTTTACAAAACATCTCTAGTTCATTCAGGTTTGATGGCTTCCGAGCATGGACAGCTCTCTTTAACTCACACCACAGATTTTCAATTATATTCAGGTCTGGGGACTGAGATGGCCATTCCAGAACGTTGTACTTGTTCCTCTGCATGAATGCCTTAGTGGATTTTGAGCAGTGTTTCGGGTCGTTGTCTTGTTGAAAGATCCAGCCCCGGCGCAGCTTCAGCTTTGTCACTGATTCCTGGACATTGGTCTCCAGAATCTGCTGATACTGAGTGGAATCCATGCGTCCCTCAACTTTGACAAGATTCCCAGTCCCTGCACTGGCCACACAGCCCCACAGCATGATGGAACCACCACCATATTTTACTGTAGGTAGCAGGTGTTTTTCTTGGAATGCTGTGTTCTTTTTCCTCCATGCATAACGCCCCTTGTTATGCCCAAATAACTCCATTTTAGTTTCATCAGTCCACAGCACCTTATTCCAAAATGAAGCTGGCTTGTCCAAATGTGCTTGAGCAGACCTCAAGCGGCTCTGTTTGTGCTTCCTCTGCATCACTCTCGCATACAGCATCTCCTTGTGTAAAGTGCTGAATGGTTGAACGATGCACAGTGACTCCATCTGCTGCAAGATGATGTTGTAGGTCTTTGGTGCTGGTCTGTGGGTTGACTCTGACTGTTCTCACCATTCGTCGCTTCTGTCTATCCGAAATCTTTCTTGGTCTGCCACTTCGAGCCTTAACTTGAACTGAGCCTGTGGTCTTCCATTTCCTCAATATGTTCCTAACTGTGGAAACAGACAGCTTAAATCTCTGGGACAGCTTTCTGTATCCTTCCACTAAACCATGATAGTGAACAATCTTTGTCTTCAGGTCATTTGAGAGTTGTTTTGTGACCCCCATGTTGCTACTCTTCAGAGAAAATTTAAGGAGGAGGGAAACTTACAATTGACCCCCTTAAATACTCGGATTCACCTGTGTATGTAGGTCAGGGGTCACTGAGCTTACCAAGCCAATTGGAGTTCCAATAATTAGTTCTAAAAGTTTTGGGAATCAATAAAATGACAACGGTGCCCAAATTTATGCACCTGCCTGATTTTGTTTGAACAATTATTGCACACTTTCTGTAAATCCAATAAACTTCATTTCACTTCTCAAATATCACTGTGTGTGTCTCCTATATGATATATTTAACTGACAGTTTTTATTGTAACAACCAATGATTTATACAGGAAAATAATGACTATTAACAAGGTTGCCCAAACTTTTGCATCCCACTGTATAATCAGCTCAATTACATCTGCATACACTGCCCTATCAATCCATCCATCCTTTCCCAATACATCTGTTAAATAAATGAGGCAAATTTACTTACTGTCTTGACCTGTTCAGTTACCTGTCTGTCTGTCTGTCTTTTTAAATGTATAGTCAGGAATCATGATCAGTGAGTGCTTACAAGCTCTCAAATTAGTCAATGATTTGGTGTCTCTCATATAAACAGCTGTGTTTTTAAAATATAATTCCTCATTGTTCTCAAGAACATACAATCACAAGACAGTATACAATACAATCAATCAGCAACCAGAGATAACCATGTTAAATCAAAACAAATTTTTATATATTTCTATTGTCCTCTTTGCCTTTTTGCTTTTCAGCCTACTTAATGAGTTTAAATACTACTGAAGGTCAGTTCTAACAGTAATAATCCGAGGAAGACATGTTAGCCCATTTAGCTTTGTGTATATAAAATTTCCCATTTGGGGGCCCCAGGGTGTGCCATGCACCAGCCACTTTGCGTCTCTGCCACTCGTGTTGTGAAGGGGGTGGGCAAACGCATGCTTTGGAGATGCGGACATATCACCTGCTTGCTTTCTGCTCCTCCTGCCATGCTGTGTGTTCTGCTTCTTGCGCTGCGCGTCAATCATTTCAAAGCCTGTACAGCAGCTGTCCTCGCTCCACTCGCTTAACCAACCCCCCATTCGCATCTCTTCCGCTCGCGTTGTGATAGGGAGGGATGGCTGAACGAAGCTAAGGAAATGCGGAATGATCAGCTACTGTCTTTCTGCTGCTGAGCTGCGTGTTCTGCTTGTCGCGCTGCGCGTCGATCATTTAAAACCCTGCACAGCAGCTGTCCTTTGGTTTCACTGCTTTGTCTTGCGGGACGTCAAAGTGTCTCTCATGGGACGTCCGGGCTGATTATTACTTTCCTTATTTTCTGAATTTGCACACAGATTATTATTGTTCTCTTGTGCATCATTTTTGGGCTTCTTTTCTCTCCAACACTTTAGTGTCTTTTTTTGACTCACTGCTTTTTCTTCTTAACTTAGTCGTTCACGTGCCATCTAGAATGTATAACATTTTTAAGAGCTGGGAGCACATGAAGTGTGTCTGCCAAAAGCATTACAACAACTGCGAGGTTAGATGTCCATGAAGTTGTTTCAAATTGTTTGTAAGTAGGGCGTGACGTGCAAAAGTCACCGTCTCACGGGTCTTGCTTCCTAAGGTCATAATGTCTAGTCTCGCGTGACGTCAAAGTGTCTCTCCAAGAAGATCACGTCTCGACCCAAGGTTTTTTTATATAATAGATAGATATAGTCCGGAATCATGATTGGTGATATTTTACAAGTTTGCAGATTAGTCCATAATATAGTGCCTTTCATATAATCTGCTAAGTTTTTAAAATGAAATTGTTTATTGATACTTAAAAGAAAATGCAATCATGAGACAATATACAATACAATCCATCAGCATCCAGAGATAACCATGTTAAATCAAATTCAATTTTGTACATATTTTGATTGTCTTCTGTGCCTGTTTATTTTTCAGCCTAATTAATGAATTTAAATTCTGCTGAAGCTTAGTTCTGACCATAATAAACAATGGAAGATTGTTAGCCCATTTAACTTTGTGTATTTAAAAGGTCCCAATCTACATTACCAAATTAATAATGTACTAGGGGGCTTTGCCCATGCTCGCTTTGCTCGACCACCTCCACTCTCCATAACCGGGCCACGGTACGAGCCTGTGCCCCCTGTTTGCTTCACTGTCCCACCAGTTAACTCCTCACCCCCCTCCCAAAACCGGGGCACGGTACGAGCCAGCCACTTCGTGTCTCTGCTGCTCACGTTGTGAGGGGAAGGTGGGGAGGGCTGAACGCACGCTAAGGAGATGAGGTTGGATCAGCTGCTGGCTTGCTCCTGCCTAGCTGCATATTCTGCTTGTTGCGCTCCGAGTCAATCATTTATAAGCCTGTACAGCAGCTGTCCTTTTGTCTCACTAACTTGTCTCCCGGGACGTTAAAGTGTCTCCGAGAAAATCACGTATCGTCTCCTTCCAAGCCTTCCAAGATTTTTTTTTAATAATAGAGAGATATAATTTCTTTAGGCATGTTATTCCTCACATAACACAATATGTGGTCAACACTTTTTAAATTTAGCAGCAACCATAAGAGCCCCAGACAATTTTGAATTTTCACCAAAAGAGATTGGGTAAATGCAGATAGCAAATAAATGTAAGATAGTTTCCATTCCATTACCTCAAAACCTACAAAGTTCACTCTGACCCTGCTTAGATCTGGTCAAGGTTAGCTTAATGGGAAACATTTTATGTACAATTGTATGTGTGATTTCTTTGACCTTATTTGTCAGGCTGTAGTGATGTGGGGTTGTCCATACCAGGGCTGTGGAGTCGGAGTCGGAGTCGAGGAGTCGGAATCGGAGACAATTTTGGGTACCTGGAGTCGGAGTCGGCAAAAGTTAACCGACTCACTCCTACTAAATTTAAATGGGAATTAAAAAAGTAAGTTGAAATGTCCCAATTCACAAACAGTCATAATGAACTACTTCTCTGCTGTAAGAATAAAGCCCAATGCATGCAGTGCATAATGTTACCACAAAACGAACATGTCAAGTAAGCATGAAGCATGCTTTTTATTGACTGTATGCGTCACTATATGGGATGTAATGCACAGGTAAGGTGCGGCACCACTTTCCATTGTGTCGTTTTCCACTGTTACAGGGAACTGTGAACCTAGCCTAAAGCCCCCCATACATTTACAGATGCACTGCCGATTTTTCGGCCGTTCAACGAGTCATCACGCGTCAAACGCCTGAAAATCATCTGGTGTGTTCTCAGCTCCGCTGGCTCCCCTTCGCTATGCGCGCAGTGAAGGGGCCGAAGGAGCCGAGAACACAGATCTCCCTACCTGTCTCCAGCAGAGGCTCGTTCTGCTGATCAGCTGGCCGGTGAGTGACACAATGCACTAAACTTCCGGCTGGCTGACAGAGGAGACATCACATTACTTTGGATGGGGGCGGTGGTCGAGATTTTCGGCATGCTGGATCTGCCTGTCCTTGTGGACACTGGCAATCTGCGGCCGCCAATCAATTGTGTTTGTCTTTAATCTGGCATTATAGTGGAGTGTTGGCTTCCTAGCCAGTAGTTCTGTGGTGATATGACATGTATGTTGCCTTCCTTTCCTTCAATGGATGTAGAAAATACATTAGCATAGTATATACATACAGGGGAGTCGGAGTCGGAAGATTTAGAAACTGAGGAGTCGGAGCATTTATCTACCGACTCCACAGCCCTGGTCCATACAGTTTCCCAATCAATGTTTTCAAATTTTGCCTTCCAGAAGGAAATGCATGAAGGCATTACACAAGAGTTAAGACACTTAAAAGACCAGAGAGACCAAAGAGAATGGCCACTGAGCGTCTCGCGGGGACCTTAAACATGAGACTTTGTGCCAAGAGATTGACCCAGGGCCATCTTGCGATGACGTAGAACATGAGATTCTTGCAAGACACACCATACTTACAATCAAATAAGAGCACGGGCAGCAACACACTCAGTCTTGTAAACTAAAGCTTTGTGCACACACAGATACAGGTTTCCAGCGCATATAAAGCGCCCCCCTTCACAATGCGAGCAGCATTATATAAGTCCTGTGAGAAAGAGATGTAACTACGCCCTGGGCCGGAAATAAAGGACAAGTATTGTTTTTACAAAAGTTTTTAAAGTAAAAGTGAAAATAATGCATATGTAACAATTCCCATGAAAATAACAATCTCTTTAAATTGTATATCCGGTAAACCAAACACAAGGGTGGGCAAGCGAAACAAGCATGGGGTGGAGCCCCCTAGTTATTATCCTTCTATATAAAAGCAGTCGGGTGTCCTTCCGTCCCGTGAGTGCTACGCAGGCGCGGTGTTTCACACACGCCCCGAACATTTTGCAATGCACGGTGGGATTTGTAGTTTCGTTTTTCCAGGTAAAAGATGATTTTCTACTCCAGACTGTGTGATATCTTCTTCTTCTTTCTTACTATATAAAAGCGGTCGGGATTGTCCTTCCGTCCCGTGCGTGGAAAGCGAAGGTATTCCGCTTATCACAGACTTACTACTTGCAGCTTGCGGCACGAAGTTTACATGATGTGAGCAGAGTTCTGGTGCTCCCATCGTTCCCTTGCTTTTGTGCGCGATGCGCTGGAAAAATAGACAAAATGATGTCTCTAGAAATAATTAATGTTGATGGAGTACAAATGCCTCACCGCGTAGTAAATATCAGGGGGTTCAAAAGGGCGACCTCAATATAGAAAAAAAAGTTTAAATTTCATCATAAAAATAACAGAAACTATGAGTATTAAAGTAATACCGCTCAAATGCAATATAACCAAATGAATGAGTTTGTATAAAGTATCAAATTGATCTACATATTGAATTGCCTTAAGAAGTGGTCAACTTAAAAGTCGGTCGCCTTAAAAGGCGGGTCAGCCTAGTTATTATTATTAACTGCTGGGGACAAAGCAGCAGTACACACCATACAGGGTACAAGTCTGGTGGGGTCTCATTTAATCACACAGGACCAGCTTAGAGTCACTTAACCTGCTCACCTCACAAATCCAAAGAAAATTGGTGAACCGAATGAAAACCAAGCTAGATACTAAAAGAATGTGCAAGTTGAATTTGAACCCAGGGATTCTCTAGATCTGTGAGGCTTTAACATCAACCATAATCACACACACTGCAGCTGTCAATAGTACCTATTTAGAGTGACCAACTGGAAATTTTCAATTTGCCCAACGCATGGCAGCATGGGTGTGTGCATGAATGTGTGGTACCCGTTAAGGTTTGGTTCCCCCTACCCAACCTAATACTACCTACCAGGATAGGCACCTACTCTCAGAGACCCATAACTGAATGGGCAATGTAGAGAAATGGAAAGAACCAATCAGACTGCATCTTTTGGGATATGCTAATGAGGGGACACATGCTTTCATATGAGGGTTTGAAAAATGAAAGCATGGTTTTTTTAAAGATGATTTTTATTTTAAGCTCCAGATTATTTTATTATCATATTTTAGTTCAGTTGGAATTTGAAAACAAAAATATATATAATTGAAGTGATTTTTTTATAAAACATAATGATGCTTACCCTTTATTAATGTGTCCAATGGAACTTGCCAATGTATTTCTGTACACATGCATGAAATTAGACAGTAAGATGGCATCTAGTGTCCTGCCAACTTAGCACCTGGTTTTGATGTCTTTCAATTACAGTGTCTTGTTTATTTGCAGTGGGTTGATGGCCTTTCATTTTATTCTTCAATTCATCAGGTAATTTGGCCTTTTATTGAGTTTATTTTACAAAATACATTTTTTTTATTTATGCAAATTGCTTTCCCAGATTACTTTGTGTTACTAGTATTGAGGATTTTTAGTTTAATCAGCGACCCTGAATTCTCCACATATAAGTAAGTACAGGTGATGGAGAAGAGCCCCAGAGCTCCATCCCATCCAGGATCTGTTTCTTCTTTGGATCCATGGCTTATGGGATAATATCTGCTTCTGTGCAACTCTAAATTGCACATATCTCTTTAATAAGTTCACACAGGAAGGATTATTTAGCCATCATGATGATAATACATTTTATTTATTGGGCACCTTTCTTAACACTCAAGGTCACCTTACAATGAAATTAAACAACATTAGTAAAATAAAAACAAAGAGAATGATAAATCAAAAAGCAATAATTAGCAAACAAACAAAGATAACAGGCAGTAACAGTGCAAAATTCACAATTGGTATGCCAGTTTGAAAAGATAAGTTTTGAAGACACACTTTTAAAATGTGATAGTGAATCGAGCTGATGAATATGAGAGAGAAGAGAATTCCCGAGTTGAGGAGCACAAGGAGAGACGCTCGAGCTCCCATAGCACCGAGTCTGACATGAGGTACAGAAAGTCGAGCTGCAGAGGAGGATCTCAGTGAGCGGGAGGATTGCCAGTCTGGAGGAGATGAGTGAGGTTCAGAACGGTATTTAGTATTGTATTCTGTAGTGAACATGGAGTCAGTGAAGCTGAGAGAGAATCTGTGTGATATATTCAGTGGATTCAGAACAGCAGGTTATTATCCTGGCAGCAGAATTTGGAAGAAGTTGTAAGCGATGGATACTTTTTTGTGGGATGCCAGATAGAATTGCATTACAGTAATCTATACATGAGGTGACTCAGGCATTAACCGGTACTTCAGTACTGTGTTGCGTAAGAACAGGACGAGGCCTAGAAATGTTTCAGAGATGGAAGAAGGCAGTCCGAGAAACGTTACTTATATGGGAAGAAAAAAAGAGAGTACTGTCAAGAATGACGCCCAGGCTCTTCACCTGGGTAGAGAAGTTTGTGTTAATATTGTTAATTAAAATAGAAGAGTGGTTAACCTTAGAAAGTGTGGATTTAGAACCAATGAGGTTCATTGCATGCAATGAAGAGATGGAATTTGTATAAGAATAATAAAATAAATAAATAAATAAATAAAAATAATAATAAGTTTACATCTTGCCTGAAGAAGGGGCCTGAGTTGCCTCGAAAGCTTGCATATTGTAATCTTTTTAGTTAGCCAATAACAGGTGTCATTTTGCTTGGCTTTTCTCTACATTCATAATGGCTAACACGGTACAACAACCTAGTACTATAAAAAAATAATAATAATGACGGCGGGTGGTGCAGTGGGTAGCGCTGCTGCCTCGCAGTGAGGAGACCCGGGTTTGCTTCCCGGATCCTCCCTGCATGGGGTTTGCATGTTCTCCCCGTGTCTGCGTGGGGTTCCTCCCACAGTCCAAAGACATGCAGGTTAGGTGCATTGGCGATCCTAAATTGACCCTAGTGTGTACTTGGGGTGTGTGTGTGTGTGCCCTGCGGCGCCCTCTCTGGGGTTTGTTTCCTGCCTTGCACCCTGTGTTGGCTGGGATTGGCTTCAGCAGACCCCCGTGACCCTGTAGTTAGGATGTAGCGGGTTGGATAATGGATGGATGGAAATAATAATAATAATACATTTTATTTATGTAGCGCCTTTCCCATGCACAACAACAACAATAACATTTATTTCTATGGCACATTTTCAAACAAATGATGTAGCTCAAAGTGCTTTACATGATAAGGAAAGAGAAAAACAAAGACAAAATAAGAATTAAAATAAGAGAACACTAATTAACAGGGATGGCCAGGGAGGACAGAAAAAAAAAAAAAAAAAACGGCTGGAGAAAAAACAATCTGCAGGGTGTCTGAGGCCACGAGACCATTCAGTCCCATCTAGGCATTTTACCTCACATAAATGCCCTCAGTCAGTCCTCATTGTATTCAAGGTTCTCATGGAAGGACTTGATGATGATGGTCATGTGGACTTCTGGTCTTTAATCCATCAATGTAGGGACATCACGGTGCTTTGATCAGGTGGTAGTGGCGCAGGTCACCACCACAGAAAACTGGAAAAAGAACAGAAGAGAGAGTAGGGGTTATTATGTATTGCGGAGCCACCATGAATAATAATGATAATTAATTGAATAAACAAAGCATCATGAATTAACTAAAATGAAGTTATGAGAAGGCCATGTTAAAGTAATGTGTTTTCAGCAGTGTTTTAAAGAGCTCCACCGTATCAGCCTGGCGAGTTCCTATTGGCAGGCTATTCCAGATTTTAGGTGCCTAACAGCAGAAGGCCACCCGCCTCACCACTTCTTTTAAGTTTTGTTCTTAGAATTCTAAGCAGACACTCATTTGAGGATCTAAGGTTACGATTTGGAGTGTAAGGTGACAGACATTCCGATATATAAAATGGGCCAGATTATTTAAGGCTTTATAAACCATAAGCAGTATTTTCAAGTCAATCCTGAATGACACAGGTAACCAGTGTAGTGACATTAAAACTGGAGAGATGTGCTCAGATTTTCTTTTCCTAGTTCAGATTCTAGCAGCTGCATTCTGCACTCGTTGCAATCGATTGATGTATTTTTTTGGGTGGTCCTGAGAGGAGAGCGTTACAGTAATCTAGACGACTGAAAACAAAAGCGTGAACTAATTTCTCAGCCTCTCAGCGATTTAAAACTCAGGTTGCACTCAACAGTTACCCCTAAATTCTGTACCTCCTTCTTGACTTTTAATCCTAATGCATCAAGTTTATTTCTGATAACTTCATTATATTCATTATTGCCAAACACTAAAATTTCAGTTTTCTCTTTATCAAGGCACTTACATTAAAATATATTATATTTACTCTAACATTAGAGGTAAAACGCCTCTTGTAGTCAAGAAAGCTGACCAGAGGCCAGTCTTTTTTGGATAGTACAAATAACAAATCACAAAATGATTGACAATCTCTACAAGTCTTTTACTGAAATTATTTTTATTTCCTCTATTGTGATTGGGTTTAGCAATATGGGTTTAGCAATATCTCCTCTGATAGCAGGTAGCAGCTCAAGATAACGTGACCCAATGTTCCATATTTCTCTGCACAGTCTCGTGTCAGCCTCAGTTTAGGTGTCTTGAGTTATTATTGTTATAAAATACTTTTTCTTTTACATATTAGTAATTTTCTGCGGTGGGCTGGTGCCCTGCCTGGGGTTTGTTCCTGCCTTGTGCCCTGTGCTGGCTGGGATTGGCTCCAGAGGACCCCTATGACCCTGTGTTTGGATATAGCGGGTTGGACAATGACTGACTGACTATTAGTAATTTTCCACTGCAGTAACATGCACAGTCAAGCTCATTGGTGCTTTTTCAATTCTGTTTAAAACAAGCCCATGATTTGACCAATATGATGTCCTGTGACTGCATTGTTCATGCTTATGCCAATGCAATGGCTAGGTAGTTTACTTCAGCATGTATATTATGAACCTAACAATTGTCATGTGAAAAATACAGCCGTGGACATAAAACAGCCAACCCAAAATCTCCAGCTATTAAATACAAGTTTTATTTTCCCTTTTTGTATATGTCATTAAAAGCACAGCTTTTAGTAGAGATATCACAATAGATTGAAAATGTACAATAGGCAATACTTGTTCAATACCATGGGGGAAAAAACAGAAATTCCACTGAGTGCATTTTTATTAAAAGTACCTCCATTATTCAAGTGAATTAATATTGTGTCTTTTTCTGTAGTCAGTCAGTCATTGTCCAACCCGCTAACACAGGGTCACGGGGGTCTGCTGGAGCCAATCCCAGCCAGCACAGGGTGCAAGGCAGGAACAAATCCTCTGATAGGGCGCCAGCCCACCACAGGGCACACACAGCAAGCACACACACACTAGGGACAATTTAGGATCGCCAATGCACCTCACCTGCATGTCTTTGGACTGTGGGAGGAAACCCACGCAGACACGGGGAGAACATGCAAACTCCAGGCAGGGAGCGAACCCAGGTCTCCTTACGGTGAGGCAGCAGCGCAACCCACTGCGCCACCGTGCTGCCCTTTTCTGTAGTAGAATACAAAAATATATAAATACTAACAGTAACATAACCACTATTTAGTTATCAATCTAATATATAGTGCCTTTCGTATCTATCTATCTATGAATGTTATAGTGCCTTTCATATCTATCTATCTATCTATCTATCTATCTATCTATCTATCTATCTATCTATGAATGATATAGTGCCTTTCATATCTATCTATCTATCTATCTATCTATCTATCTATCTATCTATCTATCTATCTATCTATCAATGATATAGTGCCTTTCATATCTATCTATGAATGATATAGTGCCTTTCATATCCATATATCTATATATCTATCTATCTATGTATCTATCTATGAATGATATAGTGCCTTTCACATCTATCTATCTATCTATCTATGATATAGTGCCTTTCACATCTATCTATCTATCTATCTATGATATAGTGCCTTTCATATCTATCTATGAATGATATAGTGCCTTTCATATCCATCTTTTGTGACAGTAGGGGTCGCTGTTGACCCCTGAACCCTGCAGACAATATTTCCAAACACCAGGTAAAAGTCCCAATAATGAATTTATTATTAGAATTGTGTGCACAAAGCACCTCCACCTCTACAATACTCAGTAATTCACAAATAATCACAAAATAATAAACAAATCCTCCTCTCCACCCAGCAGCTCCGTCACACTCCCACCCAACTCCAGCTCTGCTGGGTTTTCCCATCGTCCTTTTACAGTCCTTGACCCGGAAGTGCTTCTGTCCTTCAGTCCATGTAATTCCATAGTACTTCCAGGTCAGATGAAAACACCTTTTTCTTCAGCCCGGAAGTACTTTATTTCTTCCATCCCCTGATGGGCTATATGGAAAATACAAATCCCTGTGCCTCCCTGCAGCGTCCCCTGCCGGCCCCCACGGTATCCAGCAGGGCTGTGAAGTAAAACTCCAACGTCCATGATGCCCTGCGGGAATTTGGGGCCCCTTCACGTTGCAGGGAGGACTCCAGCTAGTGGCGTGGGGGTATTGGCCAGGATAAACTGCCGGCTGTATATTACACTATCTATCTATCTATAAATGATATAGTGCCTTTCATATCCATATATCTGTCTTATGAATGATATAAAGCCTTTCATATCTATATTATCTATATAACTGTCTATCTATCTATGAATGACAAAGCAAAAATAACATTTTGAAAATTTTGCAAATTAATTAAATACTAGTCACACTAGCAATAGAACACTGTACACCACTTTCGGACACATTTATTTCCCTGAAAAGGGGGCAGATGAAAATAAACTGGGAAAAATGTCTTTTGGAAATTCAACATGGCACATGGAGAAAGAAATATTTACTCTTAATCAGAAACTATAATCCAGTGAGGCAATGAACTTTTTTTTCCAGTATGAGAAGAAGACATTTGTTACCGACCTCAGGCCGAGGGGAACCGGGGCCAGGTACAAGCCACTGTTGCTACAGGGTGTAGCCACAACGATATGGTGTAAAGCATAAAAGAAACAGAGAGCAGTCCCGAGTCTCAGACCATACTTCTCTGTTGTTTTTTTTATTCTCCTTTTTCCAGAAATATATATATACTTCAATTTCTGCATAGATCAACATGGCAATCAGTGAAAACAATGGTGCAAGCCAATTTCCTCTGCATAACAAATAGTGTAAACTCATTTACTTTGAGTCCTTGATTAGAAACCAACTTTCCAAGGAAGCAGACAGTTCTGTATTCCCACATTGTATGTAGATGAGTTACTAAATCAAAGCAGTCTGACTATTCGAAGCAGGTGACTCTTTAGCAAGACAGGTAAATATTTATGTCCTGTAGATAGCCATCGGAAATCACAGGAAAATTAATGGAAGGAATTATTAAGGATAAGATTGAGCAACACATGACAAGGACAGGAGTGTCAGTGAACAGTCAGCATGGGTTCAGAAGAGGGAGGTCGTGTTTTACTAACATGCTGGAATTCTATGAGGAGGCAACAAAAGGATACGATCAAAGTGGAGCTTATGATATTATTTATCTGGACTTTCAGAAAGCATTTGATAAGGTGCCACATGAGAGGTTGGGCATCAAGTTAAAAGAAGTGGGAGTTCAGGGTGATGTTTTTAGATGGGTGCAGAATTGGCTGAAACACAGGAAGCAGAGGGTGATGGTGCGAGGAACCTCATCAGAACTGGCCGATGTTAAGAGTGGTGACCAGCAGGGGGTAATGCTAGGGCCGCTGCTATTTTTAATATATATAAATGATTTAGATAGGAATATAAGTAACAAGCTGGTTAAGTTTGCAGATGATACCAAGATAGGTGGATTAGCAGATAATTTGGAATCCGTTATATCATTACAGAAGGACTTGGATAGCATACAGGCTTGGGCAGATTTGTGGCAGATGAAATTTAATGTCAGTAAATGTAAAGTATTACACATAGGAAGTAAAAATATTAGGTTTGAATACACAATGGGCGGTCGGAAAATCGAGAGTACACCTTATGAGAAGGATTTAGGAGTCGTAGTGGACTCTAAGCTATCAACTTCCAAACAGTGTTCAGAAGCCATTAAGAAGGCTAACAGAATGTTAGGTTATATAGCGCCTTGATCTGTGGAGTACAAGTCCAAGGAGGTTATGCTCAACCTTTATAATGCACTGGTGAGGCCTCATCTTGAGTACTGTGTGCAGTTTTGGTCTCCAGGCTACAAAAAGGACATCGCAGCACTAGAAAAGGTCCAGAGAAGAGCGACTCGGCTGATTCCAGGTCTACAGGGGTTGAATTATGAGGAAAGATTAAAAGAGCTGAGCCTTTACAGTTTAAGCAAAAGAAGATTAAGAGGTGACATGATTGAAGTGTTTAAAATTATGAAGGGAATTAGTACAGTGGATCGAGACTTGTATTTTAAAATGAGCTCATCAAGAACACGGGGACACAGTTGGAAACTTGTTAAAGGTAAATTTCGCACAAACATTAGGAAGTTTTTCTTTACACAAAGAACGATAGACACTTGGAATAAGCTACCAAGTAGTGTGGTAGACAGTAAGACGTTAGGGACTTTCAAAACTCGACTTGATGTTTTCTTGGAGGAAACAAGTGGATAGGACTGGCGAGCTTTGTTGGGCTGAATGGCCTGTTCTCGTCTAGATTGTTCTAATTCTAATTCTAATCGGCAATAACCTGTAGCAGAATTTTCCAGACATTCTGCCTTTTCTTTAAAACACTGGTTTATAGCCCATTACTCTAAGCAACACACCAAAATGTTATTTTCGTTATAATACTGAGATCTAGCCCATTACACATGCTTGTGGTCTTCTATGAGATCCCTGTTTGGCTGGTAGCAAACTTTATGCATATTGATAACGGTGTCCTCCCTCCAGTTCTCTCCTGGTACCTGATGGGAATTGTACTCTCTGCATCTCCTCTGGTTTTTGAGTTGTCCCCCTCCATTACAGCCCCTTTTCCCCAAAGGTGCTACGTAGCCTGTACTGTAATTTGGATCAATGGCAACACACACGCAAACTTTTTCGAAAACTGGTTCTGCCATTTTTGCATAATTTGCAAATAAACAGATTACGGTTTTATTTAAATAAGGTAGATTTGTTGATTTTTGTCCAAAATGATGCAACATAACATACTTCAGTCCACTTAAACTATTCGGGCTGCTGTTGTGGGGTAATACTGTAGGTGGTCAGATCATATTTCTGCAGCATTGGACACACACTAAGCAGAAACCAGCCCTGGACAGATTGTGTAAAGAAATGACATTCACCAAGGCTCTCACAGGAATCCATCTGACAAGTATGTTTTTGAGAATGTGTGAGGAAAACCCAAAGTGCAGACTTGATAGAGACATGTGACAGATGAAAGATGCAGAACAGTAAGCCATCCCCACAAACCCAGACCATTTGTTTTCAGTGTTTTTTTTAGTTGCATCCCTGGCAGTTTTAGTGATAATCTAAAAGTCAAATGTTGTGTTAGTGGTAGGTGGGAGCTGAACCAGTTGCAGACATCGGGGTGTAGTGGATAAAGAAACTGTATGTCACAAGGTTACTGGTTCAAATCTCACATTCCATCCATTATTTGGCCCCAAACAAGTCTTAATTTGTGTGTGCTCATGTAAACAGTATTGCTTTCGACTTTTAGATGATGATTTCTAGTTGAAAATGCTACATCACATAACAGCTTTTCCTTAGTTTGTGCTTTATTTACAACAGAGTAATAAAAATAGTGGTCATTCTTTACATGTATATAGCGCTTTTCTCACAACTCGAGGCACTTTACATATTGAGAGGAGAGCCACTTTAGCCACCACCAATGTGCATCATCCACCTGGATAATGCAATGGCAGCCATTTTGTGCCAGTATGCCCACCACACTTTAGCTATTATGGGGTGAAGGGATCAGATAGATAGTTAGCCAATTAGAGACAGGGGATGATTATGGTTCCAGAATGACTAGGCTAGGCTATCGAGAGCAATTTAGCCTGAACATCGGGGTGCACCAAATTGCTGTATTTTTTCACTTCCAGTACTGGCCAGTTATACGATTTCATGAAAATAATGACATTTTTCAAAATCTATGGTATCCTTGGTCTTGGGGTAGAGAGGCGGCTAAACCATGTGCCTGCAAGCTGGTTCAGTCCACATCATCATACTTGTAAAGTGTCTTGATATGGTGCACTCTATACAATACAATACAATACAATACAGTTTATTTTTGTATAGCCCAAAATCACACAGGAAGTGCCGCAATGGGCTTTAACAGGCCCTGCCTTTTGACAGCCCCCCAGCCTTGACTCTCTGAGAAGACAAGGAAAACTCCCAAAAACCTTTAGGGAAAAATGGAAGAAACCTCGGGAAAGGCAGTTCAAAGAGAGACCCTTTCCAGGTAGGTTGGGCAGTGGGTGTCAAAAGTAGGGGTCAATACAATACAATACACAGAACAGAACAATTCCTTAATACAGCATAATAATAAAAATTTTAGAAGTACGGTTTAACAGTAGATGATATGACATAATTAGGTTTGGATATTTTAGAGTCCTGGAGACCTCATCCATCTAGCTGCCTCCCCATTTGGCCATGCCACGGCTGAAACGCTGCTCCGATGAAAGGACCCCTCTTTCCCATGATTCCTGTGATCCTCCATCAGGGATGACTTTACCATAGGCAGGCAAACAACTTGGCAGTGGGGCCGTGGCACCAATTGCCACATTTGGGTACCGAGAAAAGAAACAGAATAGGTGAGGGTTAGTATTCAAATATAATTATCATGTTACTTATGTTATAGTGCTAATGACTAACAACAGAGATGCAGTCTGTACAGTTAATCAGCAGCTCTAGTCAGGATATGCTAAACTGAAGTAGTGAGTCTTCAGCCGGGATTTAAAGGCTGAGACTGAAGGGGCATCTCTTATGGAAGCAGGAAGACCATTCCACAGTTTAGGGGCCCTGTAACTAAAAGCTCGACCTCCCACTGTTATTTTATTAATCCTTGGAATCCTAAGCAGGCCGGCATCTTGAGATCTTAATGTGCTACCAGGTTTGTAAGTCATGATAAGTTCAGACAAGTAAGCGGACCTTGGCCATTTAATGCTTTATATGTTAAAAGGAGGATTTTGAAATCTGCCCTAAACTTAACTGGGAGCCAGTGTAAAGATTTAAGAACTGGGGTTATGTGTTCATATTTTCTTGTTCTTGTAATAATTCTTGCAGCGGCATTTTGGATTAACTGGAGGCTGTATAGAGAACAGTTTGAACAGCCAGTGAACACCGCATTGCAGTAGTCAATCCTACTAGAGATAAATGCATGAATTAATTTCCTGTTTATTTAGAAAGCGCCTTTAATTTCCTAACATTTTAAGATGGAAAAACATGTTTTGGACGACTTTTGTAATCAAAGATAACTCCTAGATTGCGGGCTGATTCAGTAAAATTAATTGGGATTCCAACTGAGTTAAATGACGACAAAATATTGCTGTGATCAGCGTCATTCCCTCCAACAATTAACATCTCTGTTTTATCTGTATTTAAAGACAAGTAGTTCTCTATAGAAAGGTGTTCTAAAAATAAGAGTATGTCTCTATTATAATAAAAAAAAATCCAGGGATGAGACGAGACCTTTTAGCCTGGGACGAGACGTGACTTTTTCAGAGAGATACTTTCATGTCCCACGAGACAAGACTTTGTGCCAAGAGATTTAACCATGCCCGGGGCTGGAAATAAAAGACAAAGAGTAGATGACGAAGTAGAACGTCGTAAAGAATTCAAAAATGTTGGAGCGATACACATAGTAAAATTCGCATTAGCGCAAATAAATGGAAATTATTACTCTGTGAAATAACGGAACATCGTGTGGTGGACCCCGGCTGGGACGCTTCTTCATTATATGTTCAGGGGGAGCAGCCATGGACTGTGCAGTACCTCCCCCTGGACGCTATATGACCGCCCCCCTGGGTTGGAGCTGTGCCTCGGTTTCCCACAGGGCTCCATGGGAATTGGAGTTGTGTGCAGCCTTTTGGGTCCCGCAGGCACTGCCAGGGTGTGCTGCAGCTGGGACTCCTGAGCCCGTATGGGCAGTATATTTGCCACACCCGGAAGTGCAGCCAGAACTCGACAGTCAACCACCTGGAGCACTTCTGGGTGGACTATAAAAGGGGCCAGCTGCCACCACTCAATGGCCAGAGTCGGGAGGAAGAGTGGTGGTGGTGCAAAAGAGGAGTGTGGTGTGCTTTATTTTGCTTTGGTCTGTTTTGGGATCGTGTTGTGCCTGTGGGGGTCACGGGGCAGACGTGCCCCACAGGTGAAGAAAAATAAAAGTTGTTTGTTTTTACAAGTGCCTCCGGTGTGAGTCTGTGTCGGGTCAGGTTCCTATATAATGCCTTGTTACAGTCGAAAAGAGATCGAATATATTGTTCGGATTTAAAGTTTAAGTCTGAGACTTGTAGATCATCTAATTCATGTTGCCATCAGGGAAAAGTAGTATTTCTTCCCAAAGAAGAGGCGTATCCATGAGAATTAAAAGATTTGTTGTTTGGCGAAAGTGAAATCCCACAAGAGAAAATGTCAAGCCCTGCGAGACGAGAGCTTATGCAAAGAGATTTGGAAAAGTCCCGTCCACATCTAAAGCATTTACAACCACACACACGGTTCAATCATTTCTCATTTGTGTAAATGCTATTTGTCAGACGCAGTTTGTGTAGAGAGAAAGAAATGATATTCACTCACGGGCTGTAATTCATTGCGTTGTCATGATGTAATCAAACACAGAATCAAAATTCAATGCGATCTTGACAAAAAGGTAAAAGCGAAAAGAGATCGAATGTATGGAGAAAGGTGATATGACAGAAGGATGTAGATATTGTTTTGCTTTAAACTTTAAGTCGAAGATTATAGATCGCCTAATTTGTGTTGCCATCAGGGAAAAGTAGTGTTTCTTTCCAATGAAGAGGCCTATCTATGATAATTAAAAGATGCAGAAACCAGCCCTGGACAGATTGTGTAAAGAAATGACATTCACCAAGGCTCTCACAGGAATCCATCTGACAAGTATGTTTTTGAGAATGTGTGAGGAAAACCCAAAGTGCAGACTTGATAGAGACATGTGACAGATGAAAGATGCAGAACAGTAAGCCATCCCCACAAACCCAGACCATTTGTTTTCAGTGTTTTTTTTAGTTGCATCCCTGGCAGTTTTAGTGATAATCTAAAAGTCAAATGTTGTGTTAGTGGTAGGTGGGAGCTGAACCAGTTGCAGACATCGGGGTGTAGTGGATAAAGAAACTGTATGTCACAAGGTTACTGGTTCAAATCTCACATTCCATCCATTATTTGGCCCCAAACAAGTCTTAATTTGTGTGTGCTCATGTAAACAGTATTGCTTTCGACTTTTAGATGATGATTTCTAGTTGAAAATGCTACATCACATAACAGCTTTTCCTTTGTTTGTGCTTTATTTACAACAGAGTAATAAAAATAGTGGTCATTCTTTACATGTATATAGCGCTTTTCTCACAACTCGAGGCACTTTACATATTGAGAGGAGAGCCACTTTAGCCACCACCAATGTGCATCATCCACCTGGATAATGCAATGGCAGCCATTTTGTGCCAGTATGCCCACCACACTTTAGCTATTATGGGGTGAAGGGATCAGATAGATAGTTAGCCAATTAGAGACAGGGGATGATTATGGTTCCAGAATGACTAGGCTAGGCTATCGAGAGCAATTTAGCCTGAACATCGGGGTGCACCAAATTGCTGTATTTTTTCACTTCCAGTACTGGCCAGTTATACGATTTCATGAAAATAATGAATTTTTCAAAATCTATGGTATCCTTGGTCTTGGGGTGTAGAGAGGCGGCTGAAGCATGTGCCTGCAAGCTGGTTCAGTCCACATCATCATACTTGTAAAGTGTCTTGATATGGTGCACTCTATACAATACAATACAATACAATACAGTTTATTTTTGTATAGCCCAAAATCACACAGGAAGTGCCGCAATGGGCTTTAACAGGCCCTGCCTTTTGACAGCCCCCCAGCCTTGACTCTCTGAGAAGACAAGGAAAAACTCCCAAAAAACCTTTTAGGGAAAAATGGAAGAAACCTCGGAAAGGCAGTTCAAAGAGAGACCCTTTCCAGGTAGGTTGGGCGTGCAGGGTGTCAAAAGTAGGGGTCAATACAATACAATACACAGAACAGAACAATTCCTTAATACAGCATAATAATAAAAATTTTAGAAGCACGGTTTAACAGTAGATGATATGACATAATTAGGTTTGGATATTTTAGAGTCCTGGAGACCTCATCCATCTAGCTGCCTCCCCATTTGGCCATGCCACGGCTGAAAGCGTTGCTCCGATGAAAGGACCCTCTTTCCCATGATTCCTGTGATCCTCCATCAGGGATGACTTTACCATAGGCAGGCAAACAACTTGGCAAGTGGGCCGTGGCACCAATTGCCACATTTGGGTACCGAGAAAGAAACAGAATAGGTGAGGGTTAGTATTCAAATATAATTATCATGTTACTTATGTTATAGTGCTAATGACTAACAACAGAGATGCAGTCTGTACAGTTAATCAGCAGCTCTAGTCAGGATATGCTAAACTGAAGTAGTGAGTCTTCAGCCGGGATTTAAAGGCTGAGACTGAAGGGGCATCTCTTATGGAAGCAGGAAGACCATTCCACAGTTTAGGGGCCCTGTAACTAAAAGCTCGACCTCCCACTGTTATTTTATTAATCCTTGGAATCCTAAGCAGGCCGGCATCTTGAGATCTTAATGTGCTCAGGTTTGTAAGTCATGATAAGTTCAGACAAGTAAGCGGACCTTGGCCATTTAATGCTTTATATGTTAAAAGGAGGATTTTGAAATCTGCCCTAAACTTAACTGGGAGCCAGTGTAAAGATTTAAGAACTGGGGTTATGTGTTCATATTTTCTTGTTCTTGTAATAATTCTTGCAGCGGCATTTTGGATTAACTGGAGGCTGTATAGAGAACAGTTTGAACAGCCAGTGAACACCGCATTGCAGTAGTCAATCCTACTAGAGATAAATGCATGAATTAATTTCCTGTTTATTTAGAAAGCGCCTTAATTTCCTAACATTTTTAAGATGGAAAAAACATGTTTTGGACGACTTTGTAATCAAAGATAACTCCTAGATTGCGGGCTGATTCAGTAAAATTAATTGGGATTCCAACTGAGTTAAATGACGACAAAATATTGCTGTGATCAGCGTCATTCCCTCCAACAATTAACATCTCTGTTTTATCTGTATTTAAAGACAAGTAGTTCTCTATAGAAAGGTGTTCTAAAAAATAAGAGTATGTCTCTCTATTATAATAAAAAAAAATCCAGGGATGAGACGAGACCTTTTAGCCTGGGACGAGACGTGACTTTTTCAGAGAGATACTTTCATGTCCCACGAGACAAGACTTTGTGCCAAGAGATTTAACCATGCCCGGGGCTGGAAATAAAAGACAAAGAGTAGATGACGAAGTAGAACGTCGTAAAGAATTCAAAAATGTTGGAGCGATACACATAGTAAAATTCGCATTAGCGCAAATAAATGGAAATTATTACTCTGTGAAATAACGGAACATCGTGTGGTGGACCCCGGCTGGGACGCTTCTTCATTATATGTTCAGGGGGAGCAGCCATGGACTGTGCAGTACCTCCCCCTGGACGCTATATGACCGCCCCCCTGGGTTGGAGCTGTGCCTCGGTTTCCCACAGGGCTCCATGGGAATTGGAGTTGTGTGCAGCCCTTTTGGGTCCCGCAGGCACTGCCAGGGTGTGCTGCAGCTGGGACTCCTGAGCCCGTATGGGCAGTATATTTGCCACACCCGGAAGTGCAGCCAGAACTCGACAGTCAACCACCTGGAGCACTTCTGGGTGGACTATAAAAGGGGCCAGCTGCCACCACTCAATGGCCAGAGTCGGGAGGAAGAGTGGTGGTGGTGCAAAAGAGGAGTGTGGTGTGCTTTATTTTGCTTTGGTCTGTTTTGGGATCGTGTTGTGCCTGTGGGGGTCACGGGGCAGACGTGCCCCACAGGTGAAGAAAAATAAAAGTTGTTTGTTTTTACAAGTGCCTCCGGTGTGAGTCTGTGTCGGGTCAGGTTCCTATATAATGCCTTGTTACAGTCGAAAAGAGATCGAATATATTGTTCGGATTTAAAGTTTAAGTCTGAGACTTGTAGATCATCTAATTCATGTTGCCATCAGGGAAAAGTAGTATTTCTTCCCAAAGAAGAGGCGTATCCATGAGAATTAAAAGATTTGTTGTTTGGCGAAAGTGAAATCCCACAAGAGAAAATGTCAAGCCCTGCGAGACGAGAGCTTATGCAAAGAGATTTGGAAAAGTCCCGTCCACATCTAAAGCATTTACAACCACACACACGGTTCAATCATTTCTCATTTGTGTGAATGCTATTTGTCAGACACAGTTCGTGTAGAGAGAAAGAAATGATATTCACTCACGGGCTGTAATTCATTGCGTTGTCATGATGTAATCAAACACAGAATCAAAATTCAATGCGATCTTGACAAAAAGGTAAAAGCGAAAAGAGATCGAATGTATGGAGAAAGGTGATATGACAGAAGGATGTAGATATTGTTTTGCTTTAAACTTTAAGTCGAAGATTGTAGATCGTCTAATTTGTGTTGCCATCAGGGAAAAGTAGTGTTTCTTTCCAATGAAGAGGCCTATCTATGATAATTAAAAGATTTGTTGTTTGGTGAAAGTGAAATCCACATACACGAGTGGCAGAGTTGCAAAAGGTCTGGGCGGGTTGGCGATCTAAGTGAGCCGGGGGCAAAGCCCCCTAATTTATATAAAAATGAAGTGGTTTTTTTTGTTCAAGATGGTGGGTTGTAGGAGTAAGGTGTATTTTATTAGAGAATCTAGCCCAGAGATGGCAACAAAATGTAAAAAATGTTTTGATGGGATATTTTTTACCATCTTAATTTTTAACTTTTTTTTTCTTGATAGGTGAAAATGAGTACTTTACCAGCAATACCAAGACAGAATGTGGGGCTTTTCCCTTCTATAAATGCACCATCCTCTTTCACGTCACAAGCAAAGAAGACATATAGGTAAGCAGTTACAGCTCATGCTTTCCACTTGGTCCAGTTATTTTCTTTAAAAGATATAACACACTACTAATAATTTCTGTTTTTTTGGGGGGAAATAAAATATATGGGGGACATATGCCTAAAAATAAGTAAGATATTTTTTGCTTGCAAAGAAAAGCTTGTCGGTGCTGAGATTATTATAACTATTAGTTTCTTCTGTTTTGGCCTCAGCTATGGATTTAGCACAATAAAATGGCTGACAAGGACATTATGTTCAGCTATTGAATTTCTTGTAAAGGAATACATTCCTGTGGCTGACTTTTATGCATTACCTGAAAATGCATATGGAGATGCCTCCGTGGACACTAGCAGTGGTGGTAGATGAAAGGGTGTGTGTTTTAAACACAAATATTACTGCTTTGTCGCTTAGAGGTTGCCTACAAACATCCTCTTGTCAAGAGCAAAACACAAAAAAAGAGATCTGACAGAATCAATGATTGGCAAGCAGAAAAATTGAGGCTGGTAAGTTTTAAGGTCACTGCAAGGGAAAATTCTCACTTACAAAATGGTGGTGATCAGGGTATAGATTTTGTAAAGAAGTACACAAAGATTTGATTACCACGTGGGTTGCTTTTCAGATCTTTATTGAACAATATATCGAATCATAAAAATGTATATGCTCAGTAAACGTTTGGTTTGGACATGTGCAGAGGAGAAATGCTGAGTATATTGGGAGAAGGATGCTAAGGATAGAGCTGACGGGTGAGAGGAGAAGGGGAAGGACTAAGAGAAGGTTTATGGATGTGGTGCGAGAGGACATGCAGGTGATGGTGTGACAGAAGATGGAGAGGTTAGGAGCATGCACTGATACAGCGCATTGCTGCACTCACCACATGACAAACCAACTCAGGAACCCAGATTAGGACCCAAGTGCAGCCATGTGGAAGAAGATGTAGAAGATGATCTGCTGTGGCGACCCCTGGCTGGAGTAGCTGAAAGAAGAAGAAGATATTGAATCATAAAAACGTTTATGCTCAGTAAATGTATTTATGGTGTAATAATGAAAGAAAGAATAATTTAAATTGCACCTACAGTAAATTTTTTCTAGTTGTCAGTACTGCCTCTCTCTCCCTCAGCCACTACATTTCTGCCCTGAGATGTATTGGCAGAGGGATTTGGACTCCAATCATTGGATCAGACATCACCTGTTTTAACAAGCTGACTTAAAGGGAGAACTCTCTCAGTCAGCAGAAAACAAATATAACATGATAACTTAATATGCTCCTGCAAAATCTTTCACCCTGGCCACACCAAGAAAATGTTTAAATGTGTATTTTGAAATCCATATTGATGCAAAGAGTGAGAATTTTCGTCCAGATCTCTTGTCTCATGCATTGTCTAAAATGAAGACTAGTTGTATTTTACATAGGGTTTAAAATAAGAGAGTGTTTGATCCTGGTTCTAGAAGACTGTATTGGGCATGTGCACTTTGATTATGACAAATACCAACATTGAGAAGGAGCTCTCTTATTAAGCAAACCGCTTTCCTTCAATTTGTTTCATCAATCCAGAAATCGCTACTGGTATTTATCAGTGATACTAAGTTTTGGTGGCATTGCTTGCTGGGGCTTTGCTTTTAATGTCGAGGTCATTGAAAGCAGTTCTTGGTAATGATCACACAAATGGAAATGACACAACAGTAGATGCGCCTCTTCCTTATTGACTGCTTTTTGCTTCTTTGCTGTCTGCTCCTTGTTAATTACTTGTCTCGGTAGTGAAATACATGCACGTTTACACAGATATGGAACTCTAACCAGCATTGTCTTTGTCTTAATCTCAGACAATTTGTGAATTCAGAGGGAAGACAATACATCTTTTTCATTATCAGTTAACTAAGGTCACTTTTGTCTGAAGAGTTAGTCTTATTTAGTTTTTTTTCTTTCTTTTTATGATTTAAATAGGTGATTCATTTGCTGTATTTCAGTTATCACAGTAGCTAATAAGATGGCAATACAAAATACAGTAATCCCTCCTCGATCGGGGGGTTCTGGAACGCAAATGTGGTGCGAGAGGACATGCAGGTGATGGTGTGACAGAAGAAGAGGTTAGGAGCATGCACTGATACAGCGCATTGCTGCACTCACCACATGACAAACCAACTCAGGAACCCAGATTAGGACCCAAGTGCAGCCATGTGGAAGAAGATGTAGAAGATGATCTGCTGTGGCGACCCCTGGCTGGAGTAGCTGAAAGAAGAAGAAGATATTGAATCATAAAAACGTTTATGCTCAGTAAATGTATTTATGGTGTAATAATGAAAGAAAGATTAATTTAAATTGCACCTACAGTAAATTTTTTCTAGTTGTCAGTAGTTGCGTTCCAGAACCCCCCACGATAGATGAAAATCCGCGAAGTAGAAACCATATGTTTGTGTAGTTATTTTTAGATATTTTAAGCCCTTATAAACTCTCCCACACTGTTAACATTATTAGAGCCCTCTAGACATGAAATAACACCCTTTAGTCAAACGTTTAAACTGTGCTCCATGACAAGACAGAGATGACAGTTCTTTCTCACAATTAAAAGAATGCAAACATATCATCAAAGGAGTGCACGCGTCAGGAGCAGAGAATTTCAGAGAGAGAGAGCGCTCGCTAAGAAAAGCAAACAATCAAAAAATCAATATGTGCTTTTGTGCTTTTAAGTATGCCAAAGCACCGCGATAAAACGGCATTTTTTTATAGAAGCATCCGTATCTTCTAGGCAAACAGCCCCTCTGCTCACACCCCCTCCGTCAGAGAGTGAGAGAAACATAGAAAAGCAAACAATCAAGCACCGCGTGGGAAGCACATCGTATATCATTGAGGAGTTTTATTTATTATGTAACACATGCTCTGATTGGGTAGTTTCTAAGCCATCCGCCAATAGCGTCCCTTGTATGAAATCAACTGGGCAAACAAACTGAGGAAGCGTGTAGAATAAATTAAAAGACCCATTGTCTGCAGAAATCCGTGAACCAGCGAAAAATCCGTGATATATATTTAGATATGCTTACATTTAAAATCCGCGATAGAGTGAAGCCGCGAAAGTCGAAGCGCGATATAGCGAGGGTTTACTGTACTAGCAACATCAGTATAATGAAGAAGTGTTTTTGTTATACTGTATTAAAAACTGAATAGTTCTATGCTTCCATAATGGTAAAATATTCTAAATATGAAGCAACGTAACACTTAAGTTATTCAGAACTTATTTTTTTTTTTTAAATCTGAATGTTTTTTTTTGTGTTTATGATCCTGAATTGGTATAAATGGATTTGAAAAATGAATAAATGCAAGAAAATCCTACTCCTAATATAACTTCTCTGCTAAGACTCAGTACTCACTTGAAAAATGCAGCCTTTTACTTATCAAAATGCATTGTATTTTTAAAGCCATTAATCTCTTTCACTGCTGTACAAAATACTATATTTTTGACCATCTAAAATGTCTAAATGCTTTCTTTAGCAATATTAAATAAAATATAATTTAATCATGTTAATATACATTGTAAACTGCAATATATTTATTTTTAAAGAAGTTGATCTTCTCCGCTGCTGTACAGAATGCTATATTTTATGAAAACATCCCTACAATTTCTGTGGTGGGTCGGTGCCCTGCCCGGGTTTGGTTCCTGCCTTGTGCCCTGCGTTGGTTAGGATTGGCTCCAGCAGACCCCCGTGACCCTGTGTTCGGATTCAGCATGTTAGGAAATGGATGGATGGATGAATCCCTACAATTTAAACTAAATATACTTTAATCATGTTAATATTAACTGTGGGAATCCTGTGGGGGGTGCTCCGGGAGTATGGGGTACCGGACCCCTGATAAGAGCTGTTCGGTCTCTGTACAACCGGTGTCAGAGTTTGGTCCGCATTGCCGGCAGTAAGTCGAGCCCGTTTCCAGTGAGAGTTGGACTCCGCCAGGGCTGCCCTTTGTCACCGATTCTGTTCATAACTTTTATGGACAGAATTTCTAGGCACAGCCAGGGTGTTGAAGGGGTCCGGTTTGGTGGACTCAGGATTGGGTCACTGCTTTTGCAGATGATGTTGTCCTGTTTGCTTCATCAGGCTGTGATCTTCAGCTCTCTCTGGATCGGTTCGCAGCTGAGTGTGAAGCGGCTGGGATGAGAATCGGCACCTCCAAATCCGAGCATGGTCCTCAGCCGGAAAAGGGTGGAGTGCCCTCTCAGGGTTGGAGGAGAGATCCTGCCCCAAGTGGAGGAGTTCAAGTATCTCGGGGTCTTGTTCACGAGTGAGGGAAGAATGGAGCGTGAGATCGACAGGCGGATCGGTGCAGCATCCGCAGTGATGCAGGCTCTGCATCGGTCTGTCGTGGTGAAAAAGGAGCTGAGCCGTAAGTCAAAGCTCTCAATTTACCAGTCGATCTTCGTTCCTACCCTCACCTATGGTCATGAGCTATGGGTAGCAACCGAAAGAACGAGATCGCGAATACAAGCGGCTGAAATGAGTTTCCTCCGCAGGGTGTCTGGGCTTTCCCTTAAAGATAGGGTGAGAAGCTCAGTCATCCGGGAGGGGCTCAGAGTAGAGCCACTGCTCCTCCGCATCGAGAGGAGTCAGATGAGGTGGCTCGGCATCTGATCAGGATGCCTCCTGGACGCCTCCCTGGTGAGGTGTTCCGGGCACGTCCAACCGGGAGGAGGCCCCGGGGAAGACCCAGGACACGCTGGAGGGACTATGTCTCCCGGCTGGCCTGGGAACGCCTTGGGATTCTCCCAGAAGAGCTGGAAGAAGTGGCCGGGGAGAGGGAAGTCTGGGCCTCTCTGCTTAAGCTACTACCCCCGCGACCCGACCTCGGATAAGTGGAAGAGGATGGATGGATGGATGGATGGATGTTAATATGCATTGTAAACTGCATTGTATTTATTTTTAAAGCCGTTGATCTTCTCCTCTGCTGTACAGAATGCTATATCTTATGAAAAGATCCCTACAATTTAAACTAATTATACTTTAATCATGTTAATATGCATTGTAAAATGCATTTTATTTATTTTTAAAGCCATCGATCTTTTCTGCTACTGTATAAAAACACTACATTTTATAATATCCCTACTTTAATTTAACTAAATATATTTTAATCACTTTAATATGAAAAAACTATGGTTGACAAAATTACCCCAAAGATTTCCAAGTTGCCGATATTATTATTATTATTATTATTATTATTATTATTATTATTATTATAATAGAGTGACTTCATGCAGTTATTCATTTTGAGGTAAAGGCTTTAATTTGGATATTCTGCAACAACAATAATAATTATAATAATAATACATTGTTTAAAATTAGGAAGATAAAAGATATTAAAATATGAGTGCAGTGGATCCCAGGATAATTATTACACAACTGTATCACGTTGAAGGAAAATGATTTTAACAGCGTGTGTGGCGAAGAATAGAGAAGCTTGTGCAGTAAACCAAAGAACATTTTCTTGTTCCCTGTATTAGGTTTTTATTCTTAAACACTCAATGCAAATGTGAATTTAGCAAAAAAAAGTTGTTTCCTGACAGCCCAGTGTTATCTTAGTATGTTCTCCTTTAGTCACAGTAGACAGATAGTAGATCGTAGGAGACAGTATCGTAGATAGTACTTTATTTATTCCCAGGGGGAAATGCAGCTTTTTAGGGAAGACCAATAAATATATAAATACATAATATAATAAAAACACAACACTCCCACCCCTCCCAAATACACACCAAATTTACTAAAAGAAAGAAAACTTCTGACTTAGCTAAAGATAAAAGAAAGCAGTCACAGTGGGTCATTCTAAAGACATACTGCTAACTGATGTCACTATTCAAACTGAAGCAACACGGTCTACTAAGAAAAAAACGAGTCGGCTCTGCGCTTACTTACTGTACGTGCTTCTGTGTCACAAGACCAGACCAGTGCAGGCTGTCATTGATGTGGACCCCCAAGTACTTGTAGCAGTGTGCCATCTCCACATCCACTCCCTTTATAGTGACTGGACATGCAAGCTCTTTGGTGCGGCAAGTGATTTGAGGCGCCAATGAAAATACACTGTTTTGTTTAGTCATTTTAGTTTTGTGCATTATGTAGGATATGCTACGAATACCACAATCATTTTTTAATTCATTGTTTTTCTCTCCTTAGATTTTTCTGTGCAATTAAAGTTTCTCTAGTACATTTATCTCCAGAGGGTTTTTTTTCTTTAATATGTACAACAAATGCAATGCTCAAAATCAGACGTTTCAAATATGATGTGCAGATTTTTCTTTTACTGTATTTTCACTTTCAGGTTGGCTCCTTTTTTTTTTTTTTTAAAAAAAAGTTCTTATTTAGCTTATACAACAGTAATAAAAGCTACACTTTTCCTTTCTTGTGTATCACAGCAGGCTTGTACAGTATATTTTTATCCTGCTAATTGACCTGAGGGTTTACTGAGCTTTTTTTTTTTTTCAAATGGAGATCTGTTAATGTAATTATAAGCAGGCAGTAAAGGTACGTTACGTTTCAGGCAGAGAACAGAAGTACTGTAATAGTAATTAAATGACAGAAAGCGGCCCTAGCCCATTAGTTTTAAAGGCAACAGGACAGATTCTATAAGGCCATTACAAGTGACCATTTACAAACGTCCACTATGTTTAGCATTTGAAGTGTGATGGCTGTTATTTATCCAGGGTTCATTCCACCCTTACACCTAGAACAACCAAGATAGGGTCTGCCCATCACCTTCACATGAAAAGCTGGTGAATGAAAGTTTATATGTGTACAGTATGTATGTGTTTGTGTAGGTTTTCTCCAGTTATGCAGGTCTCCTACAATTCCGAGACATGCAGTCAGGTCCTCTTCCTTCTATGGATTATCCAAGTAGGGGTTTGGACTCGTTTCCATTCCTCAGGGCTGATTCCTGCCTTTTGGCCTCAAATTCCCTGAGCAGGCTTTGGATCCTCATGACAATGAAGTGGATAAGTGGGTCATAAAATGGATGGATGGATAGAGACAAGGATGTTGTTGAGGAGTAATAGAAGAGGTATGTCCCAGAGACGAGCAGGAAGAAAATAATACTATCCTTTCAAAATGTTGAGCTAAAACTTTGTGTTTTACTGCTTTATTAATGTTTGTACATAACTTTTGTTAATTCTGTCCAATAAAAATATTGACTGCCTTTTTAGTTACTATTTTTTCAAATGAAACAGAAATCAACCATTTATACGTGAATATGCACCCAGATTGTATTTTAATTTTTATCTGTAAGTCAGTATGTTGTTTTTTATTTTTGATTAATTAAGTGAACAGCAGTCTTACTTCAGAAAATGAAAGTTGGATAGACATTTTCAGTATTTCCATAATAATTACTGCAATACACCAAAATAATACTCGGGTGTTCAGTTTTATTATCTGAATAATTTTGTGTTGTATAATATTATTACAGTTTTGCAATCTTAAATTTACTGACATTTTACTTTTCTATTTGTATTTTTTTGTTAGGGTTTTCATTAAGGGCAAAGATCCTATCAGAATACCATCTTGGCATGAAAAGCTTTCAAAATTTTCCAAATCAGAGATTGCAGCGTAAGTATTTTCAGAAAAGAACATCACGGTCTATTTGTCTTCTTGAAGTCTCTTCCATTAAAGCTGCAGGCATTTCATACATTTTAAGTAAAGAAGTTTACTGTCTTCATTTGTTAAAGCCTTTAGTATTTTATTATTTTTATTTTCATGTCCATTAACATAACTAAGAAATAACATAGGAAATATGAAGAACATTCCAGGCCATTCAGTCTATCAAGCACATCTAATTATAACAAGATGTTGTTACTAGTGTGCAAGTTCTGCATTTTCTGAACCTTAAACACTGCATTTGATAATTGATTCCATTCTGTTTGTTTCCTTTTTATTTATACACTTCATGCTTATTTCTTATTTCATGTACTTACTGTTTACAGTACATTACACTGTAAACAATAGTGGTTTTCATATCTTCTTAAAGACAGCATAACAAATGACGTAATAAGAATGGCCTGTGGAAAATGGGGTAATGTAATTTGTTTGGACTTGTGGACATCTTCGGTATAAAACATATTTGCAGTTTATAGACTACAACTTTTTCATTTAAAAGATGCATTTATACCTCTAATCAACATTTTCATTGCATAAGTAAAAAAAGCTGTAACTGTTACTTAGAAAGCTAATGGAAAATAAAAGGTAGCGTACCACTTCCGGTTAATGGAAATAGCCCAAAAGTTGATAGAAATCTATGTTTTGTACCTAATACTCGTATGCAAAATTTGGTTGACCTAAATGTACTCAAGTTATCGTGTTTACATGCACACACACAGACATAATTCCAAAAATGGCATTTTCAGAATAAAAAAATAAAAATTGAGTTCCATCAAAATCTCAAAATGGAATTTTTGGAGGAATCCAATACTTCGTATATGAGAAAGTCAGGGAGGTCTAAAATATCGCGATTCATCAAAATCTTAACATTGAATCTTTAGACAATAGCAATACTTTCCCTGTACGTCATATACAAGAAAGTCAGGGAGGTATAAAACGTCACAATTTGTTCAAAATCTTAACATGGAATTTTTAGACGACTACAATACTTTCCCTGTACTTCATATACGAGAAAGTAAGGGAGTTCTAAAATATCGAGGTTCATCAAAATCTTAACATTGAATCTTTAGACGATTGCAATACTTTCCCTGTACGTCACAAGCACTTTGAGCTACATTTTTTTGTATGAATATGTGCTATATAAATAAATGTTGATTGATTGATTGATTGGTCATATACGAGAAAGTCAGGGAGGTATAAAACGTCGCAATTTGTTCAAAATCTTAACATTGAATCTTTAGACGACTACAATACTTTCCCTGTGCTTCATATACGAGATGGTCTATTTGTCTTCTTGAAGTCTCTTCCATTAAAGCTGCAGGCATTTCATACACTTTAAGTAAAGAAGTTTACTGTTTTTACTTGTTAAAGCCTTTATTATTATTTTTTTTTTATTTTCATGTCCATTAACATAACTAAGAAATAACATAGGAAATATGATGAACATTCCAGACCATTCAGTCTATCAAGCCCATTTAATTATAACAAGATGTTGTTACTAGTGTGCAAGTTCTGCATTTTCTGAACCTTAAACACGGCAATTATTTTACAGCTCTGGAATTAGAAAAGAAAAAAAAAGATTCTCTTCCATAAAGCTACATTTTCAACATTGCATATTTATACCTATGGCTCGGATCTTCTTTGTGCATTACTGCTAACCTCTACTGCTGTATGGTACTTTGTAATGCAGAAATGAAAAGACATCCTGGAACCTAAAACAGAAGATGAAATAGCACTTCTCATTTACATGAAGTATAACCTTCTCTGAAACAGTCTGATTAAAAGATTGCCATTTCTCTGTAGTATAAAAACTGGGATTCATGATTTGCTCAATAGCTAGAGGAGGTAAAAAAAAAAGAAAGTTCTGTCCAAGTTTTGCCCATGATGTATAATTTTAAAATTTTTAAATTCTAAAGAAAAAAAACTTCATTTTTTAATGATAAATCATAAATTATTCTATTTATCGTATACTCCTATTTTTCAAAGGAACAAGCAGGATGAAAGGTGAGAATGAATAATATTAAAAAAAGAATAAGTTGTACCAGCATAGCCGGAACAGTGGAAACAAATTTACACCTGTTGAGTCTCTTAGGAGCCTCATGGAAAACAGTAGAATAAAAAATAAGAAACCTTGAGTGTGTGAGCTTTCTTTTAACTTTTTCAGGGTTTTTTTTTTCCAATAATTTCCATATTGTTTCTACATGAAAGCTTGTAGGTGAGGTAACTCACAACAGAATTGAATTAGCTTTTCTTACCTGTTCAAAGGCTGTCTGTATTATGTGCTTTGAATTCTTCTCCTGCATTCCCCAAATCTTGACCTGCCTGTAGATTACAAACATAGTAAATAATTTGCACACAAACACAAAAAAATACTTTAACTGTCTTGCCAAATGTTTTAAAAAAGTTTAATTGTAACACAAATAAGTACATTGCATAACCAAAAGAGAAGGCTATATCATATGAGTATTTCAGACTTATGAGGGCAGTTGCACGAACAATTGGTTTACACATTATTTGCAATAAAAATGATGTGACATTTCCATTTTAATTATTCGTATAATAATATAAACTGATGTTTAGTCTTCTGTTTTTGATAAGATTCTTTGTTTCTCATTATCTGTACTGTAGGTAAGACTGCAATCTGCCACTAATGTAATGTGTGTGTGTATATATATATATATATATATATATATATATATATATATTTTTTTTTTCATGGGTTGAAAAAGTCTCTTACTTATTTTTAAATTTTAATTTCTGATCAATTAAGCTGATAGAATGGACAGAAGATGAAACAACACTAATAAAGATTGACTGAGTGTTACACTGTGCTTTAAACACTGCCATCTTCTGGTAGTGTGGTGGAAGTATAAACTATTTTACTTCAATCCATCCAAAGATACTGCTAAGTAATTCCTGACTGCTATGTTTCTGGTCTGTTAAACATTTTAAAAAGTATATAATTTTTATCAGTGGGTAGAAACCAAACAGATTAGTACACTTGAAGCAGAACATTTTAAGAAGAATCTGGATGAGATGCTAGAAAAGCTTAGCTATTAGCTAAACAAACAGACTTCACAGACTGAATGATCTCCTCTCACTTGTCCAATTTTTTTTGTGCTTGGTTAGCTTATATGTAATCTGTGACAAACGTTCATCCAGTGGACTTTTAAAATCTGTAACAGTAAGTACATCTTAAATAAATAATTTGATGGGTGATTCCATTCTGTTTGTTTACTTTTTATTTATACACGTCATGCTTATTTCCTGTTTCATGTACTGTTAACAGTAAGTACATTATACAGTAAACAATAGTGGTTTTCATATCTTCTTAAAGATAACATAACAAATGACGTAATAAGAATGACCTGTGGAAAATGGGGTAATGTAATTTGTTTGGACTTGTGTACATCTTCCATATAAAACATATTTGCAGTTTATAGACTACAACTTTTTCATTTAAAAGATGCATTTATACCTCTAATCAACATTTTCATTCCATAAGTAAAAAAAAAAGCTAATGGAAAATAAAAGATAGAGTACCACTTCCGGTTAATTGTGAATTTCCCTTCGGGATTAATAATGAATCTATCAATCTAATCTAATCTAATGGAAATAGCCCAAAAGTTGATAGAAATCTATGCTTTGTACCTAATACCTGTATGCAAAATTTGGTTGACCTAAATGTACTCAAGTTATCGTGTTTACATGCATGCACACACAGACAGACACACGAACATAATTCCAAAAATGGTATTTTCGGAATAAAAAAATAAAAATTGAGTTTCATCAAAATCTCGAAATGGAATTTTTGGAGGATTCCAATACTTCGTATATGAGAAAGTCAGGGAGGTCTAAAACGTCAAGATTTATTAAAATCTTAACATCAAATCTTTAGACTATTACAATACTTTCCCTGTACTTCATATACGAGAAAGAAAATGAGTTCTTAACATTGAATCTTTAGACGATTACAATACTTTCTCTGTACTTCATATACAAGAAAATAAGGGAGGTCTAAAATACCGAGATTCATCAAAATCTTGACATTGAATATTTAGACGATTACAATACTTTCCCTGTACTTCATATACGAGAAAGTCAAAAGAAAAAAAAAAAGGTTGTGACCTTACTAGCTTTAAGGGTTGTATTTCTAAACTTTCACTTCACTTAAGTTCAGTTCAGTTTATTTTTGTATATAGTGTTTTTCACTGAGTGCTGGCATATAAATAAATGTATTTTGTATAAATTATACAAATAAATAAATCCAGAATTAGTAAACATAAAGATACACATTTGTTTAAACACACAGAAAATGAAGTAGAAATGGATGAACAAAAATGGAAACCTACAATGGCCATCCATTAATGAACTTTTGAAAGGCCAGTTGATAGAGCTGGAGAAGAAAGTAAAAACTCCAGTCAGCAGTAGCCTCTTTGAGTTTTTCTCTCACAATTGACCGTGCATCTCCAAGACAAAAATTCAATTTCCTGTTATTCCTTTTCTAAAGAACATACACTTTTAATTGTTTTTACATACAGTATTTATAGCCAGATGTCTATATGTATATCTAGATACTAAATCTATATATAAATGTTCAGTATATACTGTATACAGAGAGAGAGATGGTGATGGGTGCCAAGGAAGGTGGTATAGGACAAGTGCAGGGCTCATTAGAGCACTGATAGAGTATAGACATGCACAGACAAAACCGGCAGTGTCAAATTAACTCTTGTAGTTTAATGAAAGTAGCCTTCAAAAGAATAGATGTGGAAATGTTTTCATATATCTACTTTTAAGTATTGATTTAGCACTGGCTGTTTTGCTGTGCAGACACTGACAGGATGGTGGATGGGCTGTGCCCAGGTGTGCTGTGGTATCCGTTATATTGAAAGAGACTGCACTACAGTAGATATAGTCATTCGAGGATGACCGAGTGAATGACTACAGTAGGTGTCAGTAGAGATCTCCTCTTTAGAACATGTTAGACCCTGAATGACAGGTTTGAAACTGTGGATGGCACTGTTGTACAGTGGTTAGCACCTCCAACTCATGGTCTGGTTATTGACTCTGTGGTGGTTTACACAGGTAGCATTCCATCATTTCCCAAGGATATTCTCATTAAGTTCATTGACCAAACTTAATTTGCCCAGTATGATAAGTGAGCAAGAGATGTACTGGTGGTGTAAAGGGTAGTCTGTAGGTGATGAGGACAGCCTCTGTTTGTAAAAGATGTTTGTGAGGGATGCAGAATGCTGATGTAGTAAGGAAAAGTTCCTTTGGAGAAAATAAGTGACACGTTGAGTGCAGGAACAGTAGTGGTACTAAGGAAGAGGGGTGCATGGGAAAAATTCTGGTAGCTGTTTCCCATTCAGACTCCTAGAGGGTCCTCTCTGGCATAAAAGGGAAAAGCTTATGAAAGTTGCGTGTGGAGTTGTATGCTCAGTGGGAGTGAGACCTGGCTGAACGTGAAGCAAAGCTGGGAAGAATGGAAGGACCAGATGGATGTATAGAATTTCACTGAATGAGATTGTAGTGAATTCTGAGTTAAGAGAAAGACTTGCAGTAGGTGTTGCACTGAGATGAAATAGACTAAGGTGCTTTGGGCATGTGAAGTGAAAGGCAGAAAATGACTGGTTGAAGAGGTGGTAATGGGATGAGGTGCAGGTGGTGTCTGATGATGTGAAAAGAGTGGCTCATATCCCAAAGGATGCCAAGTAGAGGAAAAAGATTCGGGGGCAACCAGCAATCTGGGTAAACTGAACAATGGCTGTTAAGCTCATGTTGTGATGATGATGGATTGTAGGCATGTGTATTGCAGTGAGTGTGCTCTGTCCAAGGTTGCCTGTTACTTTGTTGGTAATGCCATCTGGATCGCTTTGGATGACCACAACCATATCGTGATAAAGCTGGGTTCAAAAAATGCACGGACAAATGCAGTCTGCTGATATCTGTTGAGATATGTAGTTCTAGTCGAATTTTAGTGCATTTCTATTGAGCTGACATTAAAAAGCCTGGTTTATATACTGGGCTTCTAACAGAAAAATATATTGGTAAACTACTATTAATGTTTAAAGTTATACTTAATTGCTTCATTTTTATTATTGGCAAGCAGAATGTCAACTGCTAATTAAAGACACATTCAATAAAGGCTATAGTTCTTTTTTCTAGTACTTTTTAATAGTTGAGTTATATATTACGATGTACATATTTTGCACAATCAGGGCTGTGGAGTCGGTAGATAAATCCTGTGACTCCAACTCCTTATTTTCTGGTATTTCTGACTCCGACTCCTCTGTATTTAATATACTAATGCATTTTCCATGTTGATTAAAGGAAGGCAACATATACGTCATTTAACCACAGAACTACTGGCTAGGAAGCTGACTCTCTACAGTATTGGCCAGTTTAAACAAAAGACAAGAACCCCTGAACACACATCAGGCCATAGGACACACCTACACCTGCATCATTACAACAACAACAACAACATTTATTTATATAGCACATTTTCATACAAATAATGTAGCTCAAAGTGCTTACACTTGTTTACACTCAAATTAACTTGTTAAACACATTGTATCTGAAATAAAATGAAGACACTTTTTGTATTGTACCATAATCATTACAATATGTGAAAGTCAGGTTGTATAATAGCTCAACTAAACTTCACACTACTTGTAACACAACTATGCACTGGGCTTTATTCTTGAATCAGAGAAGTGCTTAATTATGACTATTGTTTGTGAAATGGGACATTTGAACTTGCTGTATTTTTTTTCATTACAATTTAAATTTATTAGGAGTCAGAGTCGGTACATTTTTGCCGTCTCCAACCCTGACTTCAGGTACCCAAAATTGTCCCCGATTCCAACTCTGACTCCACAGCCCTGGTTCAAAAATGAATCCTTATTTTTTTTTTTTAAGGTAAAAATCTTTTTTCTCATATACTGTACATCAATAAAAAATATACTTATTGTAAACTAGAAAAATAATAATATAATAATAGTGATTTTATATTTGTCCTATCCAGGCCCAGTTCCTGTGTTGTGCCTGTTGCCTCAGGGTTAGACTCCAGCTCTCCATGTCTTTGACCAGGATAACAGGGTTCAGAAAATAAAAGAATTGATGTATGAATGGATGGTCAGATGTTTCCATGTTAACTTACTTGTGTTTGTCAACGCTTGTCTATTGTCTTCATCAAATAAAGCGTCAATCTGACATGTCAGTCTAAACAAATAGAATTCTATCAGTTGCGTTTGTTTTGATGTGTGACTGCTTATTATTTATCACCTATACCTCAGTTCTGCTTATCTTTGATATTAAGATTTAGCAAATGTTACTCTGTACAGTATGTTCTCCACTGAGAAAATAGAAACATGACTCGTAAACGTCTTTGACTGATATTTCCCCAGGCTATACTTGAAAGTTTTTTTTCTTCTTTTTCCCAAGGAGTGCAGAATTGTTATTCAGCTACAATCAACTAAGGGGTTTATAGCACCATTTAATCGTTTTACTATATTTTAATTATTCAATGTTGAGAGAAAGTACTATAGTAAATGCCTTTAAAAAGTTCTGGGTCTTTTCAGCATTATGTTTTATTATTCCTTAGTTATGAAATATTAAGAGATTAAAAAAATAGAATGCAGTTAGAAATTACTGATGCTTTTCAGCATTGCACATTTTATTTAATAGTAATTTATTTATTATGAAATGTTTCATTTAATAATAATTATTTCATAATAAATATAGATCATAAGAAGTGGAAGTATTTCAGTAAGCCAATCTTATGTAGACATTTTCTGCTCCAAATTATTCTGTTTTGAATGTGCTTTGAGAAATACAGTAGATAAGGAGGTTTAAGTATTTTAAATACAAACTTTTATTGCATTATTGGTATTTATTTGGAAACATTAAGTGTGTGTGTGTATGATATGGACTTTTAGTTCATATACTCGATAGACTTAAGTTTAAAATGAAAGCTTACCTCAAATCGGCAGTTTTGTTATCTCCTTTTTTTTTTTTTTTTTTTTGTTGTTGTCAAGCAACATCATGCTGCAGTTTTAGAATTTGGTCACCAGATGTCCTCGATACCACACAACACACTCTCTATTTTTGAGGCGTAGTTGTAACAATTTATTTCAGGACTGATTAATATGCCAGTGGAAGTATTTGCAGATATTTGCACAGATACTTTGTTTAAATCTGTGCCTTTTATTTACATCATTTGCTTTATTTTGTATAAACATATGAATATGAATATTTATAAATGCTTAGATATATATGTTTGTGTTATGTATGTGTGTGTACGGTACATATGTGCATGAACCGTACATTCATTAAATTTATATATATATATATATATATAAAAATAAATATATGTATAAATAATTATATTTAAATAAATAATATACATATATTTATTCATATCAATGGCATTTCATTAAATATTTCTGATGGTCTAATATTTTATTTTTATAAGTATATGATAAAAATATATTTGGTTATGTATATATGTATATGTATATATGTGTGTGTGTGTGTATATATATATATATATATATATATATATATATATATATATATATATATATATATATATATATATATATATATATATATACATATATATATATACATATACACACATACATAACCAAATATATTTATATTAACAAAAAAATATATATATTAACACCATACCACTGTTCAAGATTAAGTGGGCTTAGTGAATAATATGGTATGGTATATTTATATATGTGTGTGTCAGGTGAACATAATAAATAAATACAGGGGAGGGCAAAAGTAGGTTTACAGTTTTGAGTACACGAAACACCGTGTTCATTCTTCTATTTATCTATTAATTATTATATTATTTATTTGTATTATTTGTCTTCTAATTATTATTATTACTATGATTATTATTATTAAAATGTGTTTGAGTGTAGTAAGTAGACTACAAGAATCTGTAAATAATGAAGGTTGTCAATTTGAGCACTTGCGAGATTGTACCTAAGTGCACTGTGCCATTGTGGCCTTCTTTTGAGTTAAAAAAGCTTTTGTAATAATAATAACCTGCATATCATCTTTCCATACAAACAACTGTAAACTTACTTTTGCCTACTCCTGTATATATATGTGTGTGTGTGTATGTATATATATTATATGTATGTATTATTGTATATATATATATATATATATATATATATATATATATATATATATATAATTATATATATAATTATATATATATATATATATATATATATAATTCTATGTATATATATATATAATTATATGTATGTATTTAATATATATTTAGTATACAGTATATACATACACACGCACACACACACCCATATTATATAACTTACGCCTGTATAACTTTATACACTATGTATGTATTGTGAACTTGGCCCCGACACAGACAGGCGGACATGTTGTTTAAAACACCACACGTTTATTTACAATATATTATTTACAAAGACTGGTCACTAAGACCCCAGTCAATGGTCACTCAGACCTCAGTCACGTGCACAATTACCCCAAAACACTCAGTCCTGGCCACAAATGCCTTTCTTCGGGCCGCCTGCACTCTCTTCTGCCTTGTCCTCCTTCCACCCGATTCTAGCCTCGAATGAATGGAGACTGCCCCTTTTATATGGTACCCGGATGAGCACCAGGTGTTCCCGGCATTCCTCCTCTGGCCACGCCCCAGCATGGCGGAAGTGCCGGCTGTCCTCCTGGCTGCTGTCCGGGCGCTGTCATAAATATTTCCCCCCAGCACTTCCTGGTGTGGCGGAAGTGCTGGGGTAACAGGTCCCCAAGGCATTGGGGCGTCTCCTGGCGGTGACCCCGGGCCCCTACAGGGTAGGGCTTCCATGCCCTGTACCCGTGGCCCCCAAAGCAACCCGGAAGGCAACCCCCACGTGATCCAGGGTGGGTGCAGACCCACATCCGGTCCTTCCCGTCGTCCCAGCTGGGTCATGGCCCCTGGCATCCCTGACAGTATGTATAGAAAGTTAATAAATTGGCAATGCTGCACCTCCCTAATTTTTTTTATTAGTTAGTGTACAAATATATGAATTTGCTATGATACAAGTTAAAATTCCATTTGTACATTATTCTGTTTTATATTTGCTTAATATGGTACTCCTATGATCCTAAAAGTTAACAGTTCACTTTGCATACTGTTTGTTCTTTTTTTTAGTATAATAGTAATTTAAATTTCTGTACTTGACTGTTACTAGTTATTTTATGTTGTTTGGATATCTTTGTAACCTTTTCATCCAGTTTTCATTTACTAAATAGGTTTATAAATTGAACATGACTAAATAAATCTATAAAGTAAGACATACTTATTTATGAAATGTCATGGGTTTTATTGGTCAAGCAAATAATCAAATCACTTTTTATGCCAAAAAATGTATCAAAGTACTTGATCTGTTTATTCAGTTATTTAACCTGCACTTGTTATAACATTTGACCAGAAGCATTTTGTTTCAATTGTATGAACAATGTAGTGATCCTTAATTTATTTATTTTTATCTAAAGTTGTGTTTTTGGTAAGATGAGATTTGTTTTACACCTTGGTGTTATTCTGCACAGAATTGCCACTGTGCTGTTGTGCTTTAGTAATAATGCTTTATAAAACGGTTATATGGTGAAGTGTTAAAGGAAATTGTCCTTTTTTTTCTTTAAATAAATTTGTGCAAGCTGCTTAAACATTGGCCATTTTGTAGTTGGAAGTAGTACATTAGTACATGAGAACTGTGTACACCCTTTGAGTCGTTGTGTGCCCAGCTACTTAAGTAAAAAATAATACAAGTTCTTACAGCCTGGAGCTATAATCTTATATGTACAGTAAATAGAAAGTTGCAAGCATCTTTAATTGGGGCAGTTTGACTTGGAATGCATGATCGTAGGTGCTCAGGATAAAATTCATATTGGCACCTCCTTGACACTTGATGCATGAAATGTAAAGAATGAATGATATTGGTATTGTTCAGATATGTTCAATAACAATAAGTGTTGCCCTGCACTAATAGAGATTTACTTTAGTGGTGCTACACTTCAGTTATTGTAAGGTATCGTAACTGTAGTGTTTTTTTTTTTTTTTTTTTGTTTTTAACCATTTCATGTCGCTGAATGACTTTCTTACCTATTTAGATTTCTTGTTTAGATATTCTGGACTCACGGTACCTGGCAGTGTGAGTTTTCATCTTTTTAGGCATTTTAGAACTAATCATTCTTTTTTCTCATTTTTCTTAGCTGTCACATTTCAGACTGTTACTTTATTTGAAACCACAAGTAAATAATGTGGAAAAGATACAGCTACAGAGTGAATCACAATGCATTAAGACAGCAGTCAAGTTGTCATTGTCACTTGTCACTGTCATTAAAGACTAATCTAACAGTTCAAAAACAGCAATTAACTGCAAAATGAAGAAGCTAAATATTAATATGAAATTAAATGCTTAAAATGATAATCTATTATAAAAGAAAATCCTGGGAGAGAAAGACGGGAGACGAGACGTGATCTTCACGTTAAGATCATGGAAGACACTTAAAAGACCCGCGAGATTGGCCATGGAGTGTCTCGCGGGGACCTTAAACATGAGACTTTGTGTCAAGAGATTGACCCAGGACTGTCTCGCGATAACGTAGAACATGAGATTCTTGCAAGACACGCCCTACTTACAACCAATATCAAATAAGACCACGGGCAGCAAAACACTCAGTCGTGTAAATGATTTGAGCGCACACAGATCCAGGGTCTCAGTGCATATAATGCGTATAAGGACAATACGTTATAAATGAAACATAGACGACTAAGCGAAGAAGAAAACAGCACAGAGAAAAGAGACTCAAAAGCGTTGGAGAGAAAAAAGAGCAAAAAAGAAAAAGAATAATCTAGGTGCAAATTCAGAAAATAAGGAAAGTAATTATCAGCCCAGAACAAGTGGAACTGAAACAAAGCACGTCTAATCGGGCGCAGAATTAAAAGACAGAGAGTAAAAGACAAAGTAGAACTTCATAAAGACGTTCACAAACGTTCATACTATACACATGCAGAGCAGGCTAGAGATTATGAAAGCAGTGGAATTGGAAAGACTCAAAAAAAAAACAAAACACGGTGCGATACACATGTGGAGAAAGTTAAAGGATATGAAAGTAGGAAAATTAGAAAGTATAAAAAATGAAAGTAAAGATCACAGGAGCACAAACAAACGGAAATTATTACTCGAAAAAGGGAAAATAATCACCACGGACCAGGTGTCATTGGAAAAAAAAGCAGGACAAAGCGAGGTCAGAAATAAAAGACAAAGTAAAACGTCATAAAGAGGTTAAAAAACAAGGGGGCCAAACACATGCAGAGCAGGTTAGAGAAAATGAAAACTGGAATTCAAAAGACTCAAAAATAGACGTAGGGGCGAAACACATGCAGAGCACGATACAGAATATAAAAGCAGAAAAAAACGACAGGGTCAAAAAAAAAAGAAAGTGAAGATTGCATTAGCGCAAAGAAAGAGAAATTATTACTTGGAGAAATAACAAAATGGCGAATAGAGATTGAATATATGGACATGAGTGATATGTCAGAAGTATGTAAATATTGTAAGGCTTTGAAGTTTAAGTCAGAGAATTTCAAAAACAGAGTTTACCTCACATGCATTTATTGGTTACTTTGCAAAAAAATGATTAACTGCTGATAATGTCGATCATTTTGTCTGTGCTGAAATTCCAAACAGAGAAACCTATCCTGAATTATGGTACAAAGTCATTAAACGCACGTCTCACTGACCTCATTAAAAAGATTCAGCATGTTGGGACTCCAAAGATTTCAAATATTGTTTTTGCAGAAGTTCTGAAATAAAAGTGGAACTAATGAAATAGCAAAAATTCGAAGAAAAATAAAATCTTAAAAGTGTGTATCCGGAAAACCAAACGCGGATCGTTGGCGAGTGAAGCCCCCTAGTAATTTAAATAAAAAAAAAAAATCTGTCTATAAAAAGTAAAATCTAGCTAAGCTGCCCTTGTGTGTTTTTATTTATTTGTTTTAAACAGTTTCTTTCTCTTTTAACACTCTTCCCTAAAGCTGTGACTGGTGTAGCACCCGAGCAACAGCTGTTTCCTGCACAGTTTCTGCAATCTCGGGCCCTGTGGCTTGACTCTCTTTCAGAGTTCTCGTGTAGCAGGTCTGTCGATGGCCTTTCTCACTCTTCTTCTTGTGCTATCACTCTGATTTTGTGGACTGCTTGCTGCGCCATACTCTTTCAATTTCTTAATAATTGGACTGAAAGGGATATTCTGTGACTTGGATATTTTCTTGCGTTTTTCACAGAGTTGCTTAGAATGTTCTTTGGTCTTCATTGAGTTGGTTAGGCCACCATACTGACAAGTTGGCCCTTCAGTATACAATGGCATTTACTGTGTACTACAATCAATTGAAATCCAAAATACGTGGTCTTCATTGAACTAATTTGTGTCTTCTAAAACCAATTGGCTATACCTGTGATGATTAGGCATGTCATGTTAAAGGGGGTGAATGTTTAAGCCATCAGCTGTTTTGGGGGTTGTATTTATAAACAATTTAGACCACTTTGCAATGATTTTTCACTTTTTCTGGGTACTATGGTGGCACAGTGGTAGAGCTGCTGCCTCACAAATAGGAGACTGGTGTTCATGTCCCAGGCCCTCCCAGTGTTCATGTGTATTTGCTCCAGGTGCTCTGGTTTAGTCACACAATTCAAAGACACGTAGGATAAGTAGATTAGTGAGGCCCTAGTGTATGTGGTGTCTGTGTCTTGTGTGTTCACATTGCGATGGACAGGAACTCTGACCAGGGATTGTTCTTGACTTTCCCCTATGCTTGCTGGGATAGGCTCCTGCTTCCCCACAGCCCTCCCTGGGTTGATACGTGTCAGGAAGGTAGATGGCTGGATAAATTTTGTTGATCAGTGTCAAAGAAGCCAAATTAAATCTACTGCAACTTTGTGTGTTGTATAACTATAAAATGTGAACATACTTTTTATTGGCACTGTTTATTTTATATAAAGATATACAAATAAATCAACTTTAAAAAATATGTCGTACACATAAATATATATTGTGGCAAAAGTGCTCTGCTGGCGTCAACCCGGCACAGACTGACAACGGAGGCACATATAAAAATAAAACAGATTTATTTTTTCTTCATCTGTGGGACACGTCTTCCCCTTGTCCCACAGGCCCTACACAGTCCCCAAAACACACAAAAGAAAAAAATCAAAATACACTCTTCTTCTTGGTCCACTCCTCCCAGGCCGCTTAGTCCTCCTCCTTCTCCCGACTCTGGCGCGCCTCGAGCAGTGGCTGCAGGCTCCTCTTATAGCCCACACAGAAGTGCTCCAGGTGCTCGTTGACCTACTTCAGGCTGCACTTCTGGGTGTGGCTGCATCACAACCCACACGGGCTCAGGAAGCCATGCAGCTCCCCCTGGCGGACTGAGCTCCAGTGTTCCATGATTGTGGCCCCGATGCAACCCCAGGGAACTGCCACCAAGCCTTCCGGGGGACATAGTGTGCAGTCCTTGTCTGCACCCCTGGATTCAATGCCAAAGGGGCGTCCCAGCCGTCTGCCATTATTTATTTATTTATTTTATATATATATATATATATATATATATATATATATAGTAATAAGAATGAGTCGGAGACATCATAAAGATTTGGGGCAGCCACCCATATAATTGAATCGGCTGCAAAAAGTAGTTTTAAATAGCATGATGTGCTTAGTTTAGAGTCCAGAGCAGAACTGCCTGTACTGAGGCAAGATGGCAGTTTTAAAGGGCTGGAAGGGAAATGACGTCATCTATGCCGGACCTGGGAGTGGTGTCCTTTTTGCTCGGAAGTGACGTCATCCTTGGGGCTGGCAACAGGTGGGATTTCCCAGGAAAGGTCTGCAAGGGACTGAGAGAGATAGTCAGTACACTCTGCCTGGCATAGAATTACTAGTGTTTAGGCCCTTCAGCTGATTCCCATGCACACATGTGTGACATACAGATATACAGTATTTATATATTGCTTAGTTTACTATCAAATAATGGCGTACTCTTTGCATTATTTGATAGTAAACTATGTAACATTCTTTGATCTGCTTCTCGCAACTGAGAGGGCCCGTGGCGGATGTTTGCTGACTGGCAGACCAACCACATGCTTTACCTGGTAGGTAACCACCCATACAATCAGATCGGGACTCAGACTACGAATGCTATATATATTAACAGACATTTGGATATAAACCCAGCATATGCAAACTTAAGAAGAACATACAGTATTCATAATAAATAAAAGGTTATGAGCAATAACCACCACCCTCCTCCGACCCAGCTCCCGCCACCAAGCCCCCCCAAATTTTGCTATATATTGCCTTTGCTTCTTGTATGTCTAGGCATTATCCTCTGATGAAGGCTCCTGGTAGGGCGGAAAGCTCAGAAATAAAAACTACTTTATGATACGTGATTCATTTTTACTCTCTTTGTGGATCTCCTGCTGCTAATATGCAAACTGTATCACAGACCTTCTCTTCCATATATGGAGCAATGTCGGGACAGTAATGACTTTATTTTAAAGATTAACGTACAGCTGCTAGTGTGTCCAGTAATGCTACAAATAATATTGTGTATTTTATTAGTGAAGTTTTGTATTATTGTAATGCTTTACTATCCTGCAACTCAATAGAGAGATTTAATAATGAAAAAGAGTGTAGGCAGCATAGTTTCCAATAAATTTGTATTGTGCTTGCCTCTAAGCAGAAAATGATTGCCTCCCATGATGTAATCAGTTTGCCCTCAGAAAGCTGATCACAAGAATTCAAAGGCCACTGAATCTTGTGTGAATTAGTCAGGGTTTCCCAGTTTGGTTAAAGGTCTTATAACTGACAAAAGAATAATACCACCTGATTTTAATGTATTGTTTTTTCAGTTTAGCACACATAACAAAAATCAATACAAAACATAAAACGTGCACTGTGGCGTATGGCAAGGTGTTGTGGTGGGCAGGTAAAATGGCCCACTTCTCACCTTTATGATAAGAAATGCTTTAAGAAAGCATTAGACCCCCAATAGTTCCACAATAACAAAAAGTTAGCCATTACTGGGTCACAGATGCTTCTCCTGAACCATAGCGACATTCAGTTGAAAGATTTGTATGTACAGAATTTAATGGTTTAAAGAAATTTAGAAAAATTTTGTTCTATGTGAATGAATTTTTCTAAAAAATTAAATGAAATGTAGCAATTATATATTCTAGTTCTTTTTTTCCTTGTGGTTGAATTATTAATTTATTTATTTTTTAATTAATTTTCAATTAATATGATCAAAGAATAAAAATTGTGCAATAGCAAGCAATTGTTATGTTTAAGCCAGGGTCAGAATCTTGGCTTTCATTTAAATTCCTTTTTTATGTCCTTTTTGTTTATTTTTGGTCATTTGCTTATTATCATGTATGTTATTGTGTTTGTGTGTGTTATTTGTAAAATTATGTTTTTTTTATCAGTTTTCTTTATTGTTTGGATTCTGTGTGTAAATACTTCTTTTGCCATGTCCCTGCTTTGTGGGTGGTTCCCCATGAGGCGGGGCCACCTGTCAATCTCTGTTGAGGGACTCTCCTCAATCCTATAAAGGCTCATGGGAATTGCAGTCTCTACATGGTACATTGTATGCACTTTGGAGGCCATCTTGTTAGAAATTGTTCTAGCCAGTTTGGATTGTTTTCCTTTTCTAAGATACTTTATAAATATCGGATCAAGTTACTAAATAGCATGTTGCCCAGCAAGTGCCAGTAACGACTGACCCTTCCAGTAGAGTTTGTTAAAGATCATGGGAGGAGGACAGGAGTGCAAAACACCTCTGTGAAAGCTTTGGTCCAAGAGGCCTGGCTGGTGGTAGCTTTTTCCTCTCTTCATCTCATAAGATGGCTGCACAAGGCCCTTGTTTGTGTTGCCATTTTCAGTGAGGCAGCACAAAGCTCTGGTTCTTTAAATATTATGGGAAGTACTATGATGGCACTGTGGCTTGGAGACGCTGAACCTTTGTCCTCTCATCCCTAATCCTTGCAGTAATACCAGACCAGGCTGGATATTACCCCAGGAAGACAAGGTATTGTGTCTGCAGATGAGATGGACAGGAGAAAGAGGGGTCAGAATTGAGAAAGTATGAGTGATGAGATGGGAATGGGAAGGGAATTGTGTTGTACTGAAAAGGTGGGTAAGTGCATGAGTTCTGCCTTCTTGGGACAGGGTTCAAAATCCATAAGTGGGTAGTGTTTTGCCAACTAAAGGTGTTATAAATTCTGGTTTTTTTTTCCATGTTTTTAAAATTTTGATACAATTACATATAAAAATGTGAAATTTCCAACATGAAAACTTGTATTTATCATCTGTCTGGAAGCACGAGAATGCATAATTTGAAAAATTGTTGTTGATGTCATTCGGTCAACAGTGTAAAGGTCAGCACCACTCACTTCCTGATTATCCAAATTGTGGACAATAACTTCACTTACTGGTGTGCGCTTGGCTTTGTTCTTGACCTTAAATAATAGACTTCTGAGCTTTGTTTTTCTAACCTTGATTTTTTTGTTTAACTTTTGGGTTTTGGTGAAAGACGGTACTGATTCGGGGCTGAATTTTAGCTGGGAATACCAACATGGTATTTTCTTCTGGTCCTTTCTTTAAAATTCTCATGACTTTACCATCGGACATAACATTGAATTAAAGAAGACTAAGGAGCTCCGCCCCCTGCTCGCTTCACTTGCCCACCCCCAGGTTTGGTTAACCGGATATACAACTTAAAGAGATTGTTATTTTCATGGGAATTGTTACATACTCTTTCGATTCTGTGTTGCATTGTTTCTCCGTAATCGATTGTTATTTTCATGGGAATTGTTACATACTCTTTCGATTCTATGTTGCATTGCTTCTCCGTAATCATAAATATAGACCTGACCGAATTGTAGTTTCTTCGATATTAAACTTGTCGTTGCTTTAATTGTTGCAGGACCACAGATTCTCATAGCGTATGGTCCATTACTCTGTTAATCTATGTTATGAGCTTCAAATGATGCGATTGTGAAAAGTTTATTGTAGACTTGGATATTTTGCCTGTAGTGTTTGTGGATTTCACTTTCACCAAACAAGAAATCTTTTAATTCTCGCGGAAACGCCTCTTCATTGGGAGGCAACACTACTTTTCCCTGATGGCAACATGAATTAGACTATCTGCAACTCTCCGGCTTAAACTTTAAAGCCTTACAATATCTATATACTTCTGACATATCACTTATGTCCATATATTCGATCTCTTTTTGCTGTTCCGTTATTTCACTGAGTAATAATTTCCATTTGTTTGTGCTAATTTGATCTTTATTTTTTTTTTTGATAATTTCGAGTTTTACTACTTTCATATTCTTTTAACTTGCTCTGCATGTCTGTATCGCGCCATTTTTGAACATTTTTATGAAATCTTAGAACGTATAAAATTTTTAAGAGCTGAAGTGTGAAGTGTGTCTGCCAAAAGCATTCCAACATCTGAGAGGTTAGATGTCCGTGATCTTGTTTTAAATTGTTTCTAAGTAGGGCGTGGCGTGCAAAAGTCACCATCTCACGGATCTTGCTAAGTGTAGTCTCGCGGGACGTCAAAGTATCTTTCCCAGAAGGTCATGTCTCGACCCAAGATTTTTTTTATTATAATAGAGAGAGATGTTTTGTTTAAGAGACTGGAAGATAAAAGGAGAGTCAAAAAGCTATGCTGGGTTCCATTACCAAAAAGTCAATAAATCATAATATCTTTATTTGGACTTTGTTTTAGATTTTTTTCACTTGGCCTACAAAAATTATGAAGGTATGTTTCTGGGGATTTTAGAAGTGTAGAAATTTAATGATTAGGTTTTGTTTTATTATAGGGGCCACGCCACCATTATTTGCTCTTTGTGATGACATGTTGCCAGGCGTTTGCTAGACAGGATGTCTTTATTGCAACAGTATAAAGGCTAGCATCATATACTTGTTAACTGTCCAAGTTTGCGAGTAATTTAAAACAAACAAAATTAACCATTGCATTATTATTATTAAGATATCTCTAGTTACAAATTATTTTCTTTTCTTTGATTTCGATTTACTTCTTGTTTTTTTTGCATAGGCTTCATAAAATACTTTGATTATTGACTATCTTACGACAATTTTGTGTCACGTCTTGACTAGGCATGAGTGGACCCCATGGAGATTGCTTCACCTTCGAGTTTGACAAAATCACAAGTGTTTGAGAACTTCACCTAAATTAAGTCAATGGAGAAAAAAATTATATGTGTGTGATGGGTGTTTACGTTGCGATGGATTGGCACCCTGTCCAGTGGTTGTTACTACCTTGTATTCTGTACTTGCTGGGTTCCAGCTTCCCTGCCACCCTTCTCAGGATGCAGTTTGTTGGAAAAACAGGTGGCTAGATGGGGAAGGTGAAACTAAACTATTTAATGGATTGTAATGGTGCAATGGCCTTTTAGGTGTTCCTGAGGCCTTGGGTACCTTCTGCCAACTATGTTGGACTGATTATTGTATACAAAAATGTGATCTAAACTTAGGGTTGCCAGACGTCCCTTACATACGGGACATGTCCCATATTTGATCATTTTGTCCCCTGTCCCGTACTGACCTTTCAGGGACACCCAAATGTCTCGTATTTAGTTCATTTGCAAATTTCGTAATAAAATATATATATTTTTACTACCTTCTTATGGTACTTAGTTGTAACTTTATAAGTAATTATACTTTGCTTTCTCAGATTCTCTTGATGAAAATAAATCAAATGTAACAAAGAAACTAGTGTTTGCTGCCTGTTTGCAACTTGTTCAGTTGCTATGGTTGGCCGAAGACAGTGACACTCTTACTGTTTTTCTCTCCAGCCATGCAGTTCTGTATCAGCATTGCAACATACGGGGTTAACAAAGTGTGTTGTTACTACTTGCCACGGCCCACTTTTTTTCTAACTGCCTGTATTAAATAATAATAATATTTCTCTGTTGTCTGTATTAAATACAGTGATCCCTCACTATATCGCGCTTTGACTTTTGCGGCTTCACTCCATCGCAGCTTTTATATGTAAGCATATCTAAATATTTAGCACGGATTTTTCACTGGTTCACGGATTTCAGCGGACAAAGGGTCTTTTTATTTCTGGTATATGCTTCGTCAGTTGGTTTGCCCAGTTGATTTCATGCAAGGGACGCTATTGGCGGATGTTGTCTGAGAAGCTACCCAATCAGAGTACGTATTACGTATTACTCCTCAATGATATACAATATGCTTCCTGCACTTTGCTTCTTATACTTAAAAGCCCGAAAAGCACCTATTGATTTTTGATTGTTTGCTTTTCTCTCTCTCTCTCTCTCTGTCATTGTCTGCTCCTGATGGAGGGGGTGTGAGCAGAGGGTCTGTTCGCACACTGGCCTAGTGGATACGGACTCTCCTCTAAAAAATGCTGAAAGATTACCTTCTCATTGCTCCCATTCTTGCGGCTGCTTTGACATGCGGTGCTTCACGTGCTTAAAAGCCCAAACAGCACCTATTGATTTTTGATTGTTTGCTTTTCTCTCTCTGTCTCTCTCTCTCTCTCTTTCTATGACATTCTCTGCTCCTGACGTGCACTCCTTTGAAGGGGAAAGATATGTTTGCATTCTTTTGATTGTGAGAGGGAACTGTCATCTCTGTCTTGTCATGGAGCACAGTTTAAACTTTTGAAAAAGAGACAAATGTTTGTTTGCAGTGTTTTAAAGTCCCTGTCTCTAAAACCTCCTGTGTTTCTGTGCAAATCTGTGACCCAAGCGTGACAATATAAAAATAACAATATAAATGTATGGTTTTTACTTTGCGGATTTTCATCTTTCGCTGGGCGGGGTTCTGGAATGCAACCCCTGCGATCGAGGAGGGATCACTGTAAATATTTTCAAATTATTTCACTTTTGCAGAATTTTTTTTAGCTTGTATTAAATCATTTTCAAATGATTTTACTTTTGTTTTCCCTCATAACCCATTAAAATCCTTGCTTTATGTTTCTAACTTATGTCTCTACTTTTATATAATACCAGTAATGGCGCATTGCATGTTATACACTTGACTTGAGCATTCCTAGTTTTCAACCTCTTTTTCTGTAAGTTTACCATTCGTTTGCTCAAAGGTTGATGCGTTTGCTGCTTCCTGAGCAGCTCTTCTTTTCTCCACCCTAACTGCCCGCTTCTTCTCTTCTTCTGTCAGCATCTTTACGTGTTAAAACTGATTAAGTCAGTGTTTGTGTTGCAATTACTTAGTACGTTTTTCTTAATTTTTCACTTAAGCTGGCAGTTAAGTCTTCAGTCTGCCTCAAGAATGATTAAAGATATGAAGAGGTAGGGGAAGTGATAGATGGTAGGGAATAAGAACGGCACCCGTATGCATTTGCCACACGGCCACTAGCTGGCCGCTGCAGAGATAGTATATGTGTACCAAATTTCAGGTCAATACATCAAACGCTTTGCGAGCTACAAGTGATTTAAAATCCTGGACAGACAAATGAACCGCCACGGTAGCGTATTATATATAAAGATATTGGTCTGGGTGTGTAGGGGGCATGTATACATTTTTATATATATAGTAATACAGAGAGAGATTTTAAGAGTGTCCTGTATTTCTAATTTTCTAATCTGGCAACCCTATCTAAACTGTAAGACAACAGTGCTAACCACTGTTAGATCACAATGCCTCAAACAAAAAAAGATGCAGACAGAATTGGAGCCATAAACATAATACTGTACAAGAAATGACCACAAACTAGTGATCTATAAAAAAAAAAAACATTGACTCACAGATTTCTAGTTTTTGGGGCACTGAGTGGCCGTGCCACACTCCAACAGCATGGGACTGGCCCATTCCATTTTGTGAAGTCATGGCTCCATGCAGCTGGCACTTCTTCTTTTTTTGTTTCTAAATCTGACTTCTTTTGTCAAGCAGAGAGAAATGTCTCGTAAATAGTGATGAATCTTTTGTTGTTATTATTATTTAACAGGATGTTTTCTGATTCTGGGAGGGTCGGGCTCATTTAAGGTGTGGTTTGAATCATTACCGTGCCACATGTCTAATTGCTCATTCATTCTGCTAATGCACCTTTCATTTATACAGACCTGAAGCATTGCCAGTGAGGAGCAAGGGCTCCAGCTGATTCGCAAAAATTCAAAGCAGTGAAGACGCAACATACAATGACTCTAAGCTTTTCATAATATTCTCAATATAGTCTGCTTATTTACCCCTCAAATAAATATTTTTTTTAATGCATACAGGATATAAATCTGGCTAGAGTACCAATCAGGTATTGTGTACATTCCTGTATATAACCTGTGTATATTCGCTGTAACTTATTCACACATGTTCAAAGCAGATTGTTCACTTACAATACACGTAAGTAAAGTTTGGGTGAGCACCACTCACTTCCCGATCCCCATCTAACATGGCTGTTTCAGCTTCATGATGTCACACTGAACTCTTAAAGCATCATGGGGCACTGGGGAAAAAAAAAGTTTGTCTAAGCTAACTGCATGGAAAATTTCCAGGAAAGTATTCAACGAACAAGGTCTCTGGTAAACCCATTAAATCTGCTGTGAAAAACACTTGCTGATCTAGATAGATAGATAGATAGATACTTCATTACTCCCAAGGGGAAATTCACATACTCCAGTAGCAGCATACTGATAAAAACAATATTAAAGAGATGATACTGTCCAGTGGATGCAGTGGATCCTCCATGATTGACATGAGCCTGCTCAGCGCCTGTTGCTCTGCCATGGATGTCAAACTGTCCAGCTCTGTGCCTACAATAGAGCCTGCCTTACTCAGCAGTTTGTCAAGGTGTGAGGCGTCCTTCTTCTTTATGCTTTATATTTATTCTTTATATCTACCTTAGTCCCAGCCTTTCCTTCTTGAACTCCTGTCCTCTCAGTTACGACCTTGACTTATTACAATCACGATCTGTCTTTTGACTGTCTTACTTTAAACTGCTGAAAACACATGCAGAGATTCATTAACTAGAAAAGCAAGTAATGTAAACCATCCTGACAAATCTTTTTATTTCATATCCCCAATCTTGGACAATGAGGAAGTGCACAATGCTAACCTTTATATCATCGCGATAATGACATCATGCATCGCACACTCCCTAAGGAAAAACAAAATGGTGTGAAAAATTTTTATAATTGCGGAAAACTGAACTAAAATTTAAAATAAATATTAGAAATAGATCCCTTGGGCTTCAAAACCCCAGTCATGGCACATTTGTTAAAAGGCCAAGGACAATTACTCGTTCTGTTTGAACTTTTTTGTGCTGCCTGAACTCATCCTCTCTTGTATGATTTATGCTTAATAAATTATATATATTTGAAGCTCTTTGGTGTTTTTCTGGGCACAACTGTGACTATGAAAGCACCCCCTTCGTATTGAAATGTTTGTAAATAATATACACAGTCTGTTCCAACTCTGCTTTAAGACGGGTTTTTTTAAGTAATCAACAGAAGATAGGACACCTCTGCAAATTGTTTGCTTCAACTTGCAAGGCTTAGCGTACTTTAATTGCTGCTGAGTATCTGTAGGTTGTAACCTTTAGGCCTTGTTCACACGGGCGTTAAGTTTTTGGATTAACGAACTTGCTCTGAACGTCCTAGACGTTTATGTTGCATTTTGTGGTGGCGATCGATTGACTTCTACACCGGCGTTCGTTTGTCTCTGTCTAACACCAGCCTGCAGCCCAAATTGTAGTTTGTGTGTTAACCTGTGGAGGCAGTGTCGGGAACTGGATATGAAAGCCCTTGTTTTATTTGATGTGCCTCCTTTCAATATGGACCATTTTGCTATGTTAGATATTAATCTTCTTGTTTTAAAAATACTCGTAATATGGCGCCGTAGGGAGAGAAAAAATCGCCGCCGCTACTGGGTTCATCCTCTGACTACACAACGTCGGGTTAAAGGAAGTTTTTTTGTGCTTTATAATGAAATGAGAAAATTTCCGCGCAAGTTTTTTAATTACTGTCAGATGTCGGTTTCCACTTTTGATTGTCTGCTGCAGCTGGGTTTTGAACGCCAAGAAAAATCTGCATGCAACGTTTTTGATGCGAATAAGCGCAGCGGACAAGCGCATGTCACCAAAGCCCGTGTGAACACTCTCATTGACTCCTACGTGTAGAAAACACTCGGCGCTTGATCCGCTCACGGGCCTTCTGGACGCAAAAAGCGCCTCGATTTTAACGCCCGTGTGAACAAGGCCTTACTTGTTCCCTAAAGAAGGCTCATTTGTAATATTCTGAAATTTCCTTTTTTCAGTTTTTATTAATCTAAACTTTAAATTTAAACTTCTAGTAGCTTACCTTTTCACTATTTTAGGCCATTCATTGCATTTCAGCTAAATACAATTATAAATAAACTGGAAATACTGATGCCTTCTAAAACTTTTGACTAGTCTTATATAATACGCTAATGTGGCTGTTCGTTTGTCTGTCCAGGATTTTAAATCACCTGTAGCTCTCAAACTGTTTCACCTATTGACTTGAAATTTGGTACACATATACTACGTGACGTCTACTATCCACTTTTATTTTATTGTAGAATCAACTCTCAGCAGCAGTGCGGCTGTGTGGCGCATGCGTATGGGCCTCGTTCTCATTCCCTACCACCTTTGCTAATCATTTTTGCGGCAGATTGAAGACTAAGTGCTAGTTTAAGTGAAAAATTAAAGAAAACGTACTAAAAAAAAAGATGCTGACAGAAGAAGAGAATTAGCGGGCCGTTAAGGTGGGGAAAAGAAGAGCTGGTCAGGAAGCAGTAAGCGCATCAACCTCTGAGCAAATGAATGATAAACGTGCAGAGAAAGAGGATGAAAACTAGGAATGCTCAAGTCAAGTGTATTCACTGCATGTTATCGTGCGGTACGCCATTACTGGTATTTAAACGGCTATTTTAATGAAATAATAAAAAGGTTTCAAACACAATATTGCATCTTTTGCAATTTACTACTTTTCCTCAATTGCTTATGCAACTTTTCTCTAACTCCAGTATTTAAATGTTTTAAAGATACAAATGGAGATATTCATAGCTGTGTCCACTTTTTTTCTCTTTGTTTCCTGCTGTATTTATTTTTTTCCGCTTGTCACAAATATTAATAAGTCCTGCTGATCCTGAGCATCTCTATAGAAGGTGACAGAGCAACAACCCCTTTAATGAGTCTAATTGACTAGAAAATCAAATATATGCTGCAGCTTGCTGCATTAGAATCAACCTTTTAAAACTGTTTTCTTTTTTTCTCTCTCTTCATACAGTTACAGGAATTCTCACAAACACAACATCTGCATAGACATGCTGAGCGACGGTTATCACAAGTCCTTCTCTGAGCTCTTTACTCTGATCCAGAAGTGGAACGCCTCAAGGGAGGCTGCAGGGCCTGGGTCAGCCATATGGCATCAGAAATCCCTCGAGGAGCAGCCTGATAAGCTGGATCAGCTTCAGCACTTCCTGACCAGGGCTGAGGAGGCCCAGAGAGCAGGTAAACAAGGGAATTCTGGGAATCCAAGCAGCAGGTGCCTGGGGGAAGGATTGAAAATTGTTTCATCTGTGAATTTGCCACTTTTCTGTAAAATTAGCTCAGTGCAACGCTTATATTTCTAGCACAGTTGAAAAAAAATCGTTGATGGTGTTCTGTATGCTCATGTATTTGGGTTAGGTTTACCCCATTGCATTTGCATGAATTTTAATCTCTGCTGT